>NC_140168.1:10631910-10834410 GCF_963971535.1 Notolepis coatsorum | reverse complement strand
CTCACGCCCATCTCTAATACGGGTGGACCGCACGAAAAACTAAAGTGACGTCAGTGACAGACAATTAATACCTCCCTAATAGGACGACCAGGACTCATACCCCACGGGCTTCCCACCCGCAAACACTGCCAATTCTAACTGAGCCATGTCCTGAACCAGGCCGGAGGTACCACTGCCGGGAACACAGACCTCTACACTACCCAGCCTTTCAAGGGTTCATGTGGTGTTTGAGACACATTTTCTGAAAATAACTACCACATTTTCCAGCAATGGTAAAAGATTATGAAAAGGGCATGGTGCTTTTTGTATCGCAAGAAGAATGACGACTGGTATGATGTATGCTTTTGTAATATACAATTGTCATGGTGCTAGTTCATTCAAAATGGTCTATTTTCCTCCCAAAATCGTTATAATACTGTATGTTTTAACGATAGGTATAGTTGATAGCAGTTTTGTAAAAACAAATTGCATAGATTCATGACTGCACACTTCCTGGTCCTAACTGAATCATGAATATTTACAAAAATACAATAAATAAATAAATAAATAATAATAATAATAATAATAATAATAATAATAATAATAATAATAATAATAATAATAATAATAATAATAATAATAATAATAATAATAATAATAATAATAATAATAATAATAATAATAATAAAATTAAATGAACAAACAAACAAACAAAACATACAATGAAGTCTGGAAAAGAAAATCCATTATAGAGGGATATGGTTATGATGAATTGAAAATGGGGGACCCTGATGTAAACAAGTCAAAAGTCTTTCTCTGGTCTGCATCCCCTTAACAATTGTGTGTATTGAGCCGTACTGTATTGTACCCATTCTGCAATCTGTTAATAAAGTTTTCAATCAATCAATCAATTCAATCAATTAAATCAATCAATCAATGGTACTATAGAAGTGTTGGAAGTCTTGGAATGAGGGATTTCGTGTTCCTAGCTCTTCTTGATTTGGGGGAGCTGTTGGTGGCTGTTCCATAATGTCTAATGTTGTTGCTCTGCGTCCGTCGGTGTATATTGACGCAGTACAATTGTGTCTTCATGTAGAGGAGGGCACTATGGTGAAAGCAGTGAACTACGACGGGGAGATGTTCATCATTGAGGAAGTGGAGGTCTTCCAGGGCTCGGAGTCAAGTGAAGGCGCAATCAAAGTCCTCCGATTCTCCAATGCCACGGTAACACAATAGCTGCCCCCCCCCCAATTACTCATACATTATCCAGGTCATAACGTTACAATGTGTAACTCAAATATCTGTGACTGTGTGTATGTAACACTGAACGGCACAGGAACTCTATAATGCATCACTGTGCCTCACTGCATCACTGAGCACAGGGTGACAGTACAGCCTGGAGAAATCTTCCTGGGCACTTTACACTTTTACACTTATTACTGTACATTTTACTGTATATTTCTGGCTGGATAGTTTTATATTTAAGATTTTAGAATGTATATACATACCAGAATATATATCCAGGACCGTATTTTATTAGGGATGTCCGATATTATCGGCCTACCTATATTATCGGCCGATATTGGCATAAAAATGTGATATCGGAAAATATCGGTATCGGTTTTCAAAAGATTTTTATATATTTTTTTACATTTATTTAACCTTTATGTACAAGCAAGTAAGAACAAATTATTATTTTATTTATTGTCAAAGTATGCATAATGTACAAGAGATATGTAATGCTAATTACCTGAAATTATTCAGTTTTTTGCGGGGGGAAACCCTGCATATATCGGTATCGGTTGATATCGGTATCGGAAATTAAGAGTTGGACAATATCAGTATATCAGTATCGGTAAAAAAGCCAATATCGAGCATCCCTATATTTTATTCTTTATTCTATTTTATTCTTATTTTTAATATTATTATTATTATAGTCCTATTGACTACACTACACAGTACATTTTGCAGAGTAAATTGTACTCAAACTGAGTACATTTGACTCAAACTGAGTAAAATTGTACTCAGTTTGAGTAAAATTTACTCTGCGAAATGTACTGTGTACCTAAATGTTTATTGTTGTTCAATGTATAACAGACTCAAACTCTGGAATTCTCTTTATAATGAGTTGAAGTACTGTAAAAATATTTTCCAACAAAAAAATACTTTTAAAGACAGAACAATGAGAACATAATACAAGCAGGTATACATTTCTCTGTTTGATTTTATTAATTGTTTGTTTTATCTTTTTTATGAAGCTGTAAGGTGCACTTGAGCTGACCATTCTGTTAAAATAAATATGAAGTTTGGAAGGGGGCAGGAAACATACGTTTTCTTCATCCTGCTCCTTTTCGGCCATGGGTGTATCACGTAAAAAAAAAGAAAAAAAAAGATGTTGGTGATATTGTGCAAAGATGAACTGTACCCCCATGTACGAAACAAAATAAAATGAATGAATGTGAGCGATCTGTAGTGTTGAATTTCCCTCTGGATTATTAAAGGATTTCTATTCTATCTATTCTATGTCTATGTCTGTTAGTGTGTTTAGGGTCAGCTGTATGCAGGCTCTGACTGTGTGTCTCTGTGTGTGTGTGTTTAGGGTCAGCTGTATGCAGGCTCTGACTGTGTGTGTCTCTGTGTGTGTTTAGGGTCAGCTGTATGCAGGCTCTGACTGTGTGTGTCTCTGTGTGTGTTTAGGGTCAGCTGTATGCAGGCTCTGACTGTGTGTCTCTGTGTGTGTGTGTTTAGGGTCAGCTGTATGCAGGCTCTGACTGTGTGTGTCTCTCTGTGTGTGTTTAGGGTCAGCTGTATGCAGGCTCTGACTGCGGAGCCGTGCAGATGCCTCTGGCGAGCTGTGGAAGGTCTCTCACCTGTGTGGACTGTGTTCTGGCCAGAGACCCCTACTGTGGCTGGGACACGGCTGCTGCCAAATGCACCGCCGTGTCTGAGGCACCGAGGTAGTGTGGGAGATAAAACTTTTCTTGTCCCCTTCCTAATCTCTCACCCATCTCCCTTCACCCCCTCCCCCCATTTCTCCCAACTCACCCAACCCCCCCCCAGTCCCTTATTGCCTCCCTCCCCCCCTCTCTCTTGTGTCTATAAGCGGGTCCCCCAAATGTAGGTTACATGAGGGGAAAAACAACAACGTTGCATTTTTCGAATGATTTCGTTTGCATGTCCAAGTCCAACAGCGTTTTAGCTGGCATTTTCGTTTGCCCGCAGCGACGCTCAAAAGGAGTTTTCGTTGTCAAAAGTCCCTTGGAACGGTACCATGTAACCACGCACGAGCCATTGTCGTTGCTGTAGTCGAACACGGGCGCATGCCCTAGACACCAACGTCCACGTCCACGTCACTGAGGGAAAAAAAACTATTTTAACTTAACCGTTCTACTATAGGTACTCGAGAAATTATAGGTTTCTTTCGAGGAATTTAAACGTCGCAAACTAATCTTGTTGCCGTTTTCTCCTATCTCTCCTCTCTCTCTGCACGAGGCTGCGCTGTGCTTTTACACACACACTCGCGACTCGAGCCACTCGCACATGCACACACACGCGCTCTGTTTATAGCTCTGTGCACACAACGAATACCTCCCTGCGCATGCTCAGTGTTGAATTCAGTGATGAGGTCTGTTGCCGTCTGACCACGCCTAGCTTCTGACAACGAGAGAGAGCTCAGGAGACAACGCGTCGTCTAACCTGACTGTGTTTTTTTAACGAGTGAAAATGCAACGTTGTGTTTTCCCCTCGTATAACTTCAGCTGAGTGAGGTCTCTCTCTCCACAGGTCTCAAAGCTAGTTACTTGACGTGAGAGCCTTCCAGCCATATTCTCGGACTATTTTGTATTTGATACTTTCATACTCTTTGGTCAGAGCGTCCAGTGTGCACTCTGTTTCGCCTGTTTTATTGCAACACTACTATTTTTTTTTTTTCTTTTTTAGGTTTAGGAAGGTTTCTCTCCTCCACATTGCCTGTGGTGCATTTTTTCCAATTGCTAGGCTTTAGTGAGTTTTTCCTTACCTTCGCCTGGGGTATGCCTGGGAGTGTTGCATTCATTTATAAAAAGAAATTTGGACTTTATGGTGTTTTTGTTTTGTTCTTGATTTATTGTGATGTTTCTTCATGACTTGTTTAAAGAAGACGTGTCCGGCCCATGGGGACATTAACGTGTGGTGTCGGGCCTTACAAATACATTTGATTTGATTTGAGCCCTCAGAATTTCCGAACAACTTGAGTGCGCTCGCTCTGACACTGGTTGTAAATAGTTATGAGTGTTGTATGGGCCTCCCTGTATTGTAAATGTGTGTTGTCACTACTGTATGTATAATTGTAAATAAGTTAATTTATGTGTTGTAAATAAATATTGTTAATATTTATTTAGCTAATTTATGTGCAATCGTTTCATTTCAGCTCAGTGTAGAGAAATGCGCCGATACTAACAACCGCCTTACTGTTGACACCACGTATCCGTGACACGCGCACCCCGCGACAACAGTAGCTTGGTAGGCCCCCCTGAAAAAAATCCTAGGGGAAACACTGAGCAGTGTAACTAATAAGAGAGTATATTTCTTTAAATATTTTCTTTTTTTTATTTTATTTTTTAAAAAATCTCCTTTTTTTATTATTATAATTTTTTTCTAATAATTTGTGATGCGTGTCTTCTGCTCCCAGAGACCTGATCCAGAGTGTGAGACGCGGCGATGCCTCTCTCTGTCCAGAGGCAGGTGAGTGAGTGTACGAGTGAGAGGATTTAACAGGCCATGATACGTCCAACAATCAACACTTTCTAATCCAACTACTAGGAACCTAGTAGCTGACTTCCACCCAAAAGGACAATATACTACCTTATGCATACCGCACCTTATGTGAATACTGTATACTTCATCAGATCATATATTTAGCATTTTTAGATTATATATTAGATTTAGATTATTGGTTTATTAGATTATATATTGTAACTATTTATTGTAGGGCAAATATAACTGAGAGGGCATACATACCCTCATCTCGCACCTTGTTGCCCATATGCACATGTCCAGAGTTAATTAAATGTATTTGTTATATTGTTTACCCTTCTTTTTTACCACCTGTACCTCCCCTCCCCCCTCCCCCATGCTGCTATGATGCCTGAATTTCCCCCAAGGAGATCAATAAAGGAATATCTTATCTTATGCCTCGTACTTCGTTACAATACGAGTTAAGTACTGTTTTGGGGGGATTTGTACTTTATTCAATTACATTTCAGAGAAAAAAAACATACTTTTTTACTCCTTACATTTAAAATGCAGACCTACAAAGTACAAATCTCGCAGGTCCAACAATTTGAATTAGTACATTTGTTTCTCTGACCCAACTAACATTAACGTTATTAATGCTGCGGCCGCGCTTTATTTAAAAACAGCCAATCAAATCCCCATCGATGTACTTTCTACCCCCCCCCCCCGCCTCAGACCCCGTGAAGCCCGTGAACCGGTCCCTGTGGCTCGGCGGGAACCTGAAGCTCCAGTGCCCGCCGTCCTCCAACCTGGCGGAGACCAGCTGGGAGCGGGACGGCCGGCCCTTGCCGCTGCTGCCCTCCTCGCCGCGTCTCCAGCGCCTGCGGGACGGCCTCCTGATCCTCAACGCCACGTCCGCCGACGTCGGCCGCTACCGCTGCGTCTCCCGGGAGCGCTCCCACGCCGGCCAGTACGCCGCCGTCGTGGCCGACTACCGGCTCGTAGTCGGGGGCTCGTCCGGGAGAGGGCTCCTCCCGTCTCCGCCCCAGGCCCGGAGAGACGGGCCGTCCGTGCCGGGCCTGCAGGCCGCCGTGGGCCTCCTGGCGGTTCTGCTGAGCGCCCTGCTGGGCTGGAACTTCTACAAGGGCCACCTGCCTCTGCCCTGCTGGACGCGTGGCGGGAAGAGCGGAGCGGAGCGAGCACAGGACCCGGACGTGTCGGGGAGGCCCGGCCCTAGTGTCACCCACCAAGAGGCACCGGGGCCTGGGTCGGCTGAGAGCAAGCCCCTGGTGTCCGGAGCGGGGAACCGCGGCACTAGTAACAACAACCACTCCGGTGGGGAGCTTAGAGCCGATGAGGAGGAGGAGGAGGACGACTCCTCCAAGGCCACCCTCCCGCCATTGCAGTATATTGACGACGAGTCAGCGATTTGACCTAACACACGATCGTATATATGCATTTAAGGTTTGCCGCTCTGTGGGACTGACTGATCACTGGGATCGCTCCAGGTCTAGGACATTCATTAGCAGAGCGTCTCTGGGTCGATCAGCTTACCTGTGATTCTTGAGGAAAAACAAACCTTAGATGAGTATAAAGAGAATTATACCTGACTTGCTCTTCTTGCAGAAGACGTACAGTATGTTGGGGTACACTGTAGATAGGAGGATATTGCCACCAATGGGACCCCAAAATCTGATACACATTAGGCCATGAACCCCCATTTGTTATGATTTTGTCTCAGGGCCCCCCCCCCCCCCCCTGATTTTTGTTGTAAGATATGAATTTGTCCATAAGTCAATAGCTGTCTATGGTGTAGTTGAGGAGATAAACAATTGAGAAAGTGAAACCTTTGACCTTGTAGTTTGAAAGGGTTAATAAGCACCTTGACCCGCCCCAAAGGACCCAACACCCCCAAAGCGTCTTATAGACCCTTTCAAACTAGTAATGTTTATTTCCTGTTGCACTCTTTCATAATATCAGGTAATAACAGGTAATACACGTGAGGCCAAGCAGTTCTACTGAAAAGTAGTCTATTCCCTCGTTCAACTATTAACAATTTATTATCTCCTTTTGAGAACCACTGCGGTAAACGACATTCCGAGACCGAGCCAAGATGGCGCTGTTGACTGGATTTCTCCCTATGATGTAACAGGGAGGGCGTTCTCTACTGTACATAAGTCCAAGTGAATTCATGAGTTTCATCTTTGCAGTAAAGTGTTCATTTGTTCACGTTGTAAGATAAGTGTCCGACCGTATAACAGTTTCCTTCCTGATCAGCAAGTCTTGTTGAAGATGGTAAGAATTTTTTGTAGGGATGTTCGATATTGGCTTTTTTACCAATATCCGATATACCGATATTGTCCAACTCTTAATTTCCGATACCGATATCAACCGATACCGATATATGCGGGGTTTCCCCCCCCCAAAAACATAACATTATGCATACTTGACAATAAATAAAATAATAATTTGTTCTTACTTGCTTGCCTGGGTAAATAAAGGTTAAATAAATGAAAAAAAATATCGATTTTTTTTTTAAACCGATACCGATCATTTCCGATATTACATTTTAATGCCAATATCGGACATCCCTAATTTTTTGTAAATGTCTTATGTAATTTTCAAGAGGAGCTTACGGCGTGACATAACTAGACAATCTATGATTTCTAATCCATCTAAAAACGGATGATCGCTGTGTTGGTTCACTCTATTAAATATATTTCTCCCCCTCGGTCCTTGTGGTGGTTCCAAAGTATGTAACTACGGTTGAACAGGCTCGACTGCTCCGGGGCTGCAAGATTATACTCGCCAAGAATGTGTGTGTTGTGAACAGTGAACACTGAGGTTATCTACGTGCAGAAGTTGATGCCTCAGGAAGCCATTGTAAAACAAAATCACATCCTCAAATTACATTCAAAATGAGGAAAACTTTGGATAATTAACCCTTTCACTACCACACTACAGAAGGTTAAAACCCTTTCACTACCACACTACAGAACTAACAGAAGGTTAACCGACTAGTGTGGTAGTGAAAGGTTAACCTTCTGCAGTGGTAGTGAAAGGGTGAACCGTGTCGTGTGGCAGTGAAAGGGTTAACTTTCTGTATTGTCGCAGTGAAAGGGTTCAAATGCATACCTGCAATCTAGTCCCCTTTAGGTGATGGTTATACCTTTTTCATCCCAAAATTTTGGCTTTTAGGTGGATGATTTCGGAGTGGTTTTGTGTGTCGTCATGCTGCAGATTCTTCCTGAGCAACGTGAGAAGGCTAGACTCCTTCCTTTTTTTATTGATCTTTTCCCCCCTCCTTTTTCTCCATTTCTCTCCCATCCCAATGTTAGTCGTTATGCCAATTCCCAATCCCCTTCCTGGTCGCTGCGCACCTACCCCCTACAGTCGGTCTGGGAGAGTGGAGGCTATTATCACATGCTTCCTCCGACACATGTGTAGCCAATAGCCATTGGACACCCTGTAGCCAATCAACCGCTTCTTTTCACCTGGCAGCGCGGACTCTTACTGAGAGAGTGTAACGTGTGGAAGGATCACACTACCTCTCTCAGATCCTTCCCTCGCTGAGCAGGCGCCCCGACCGAACTGTAGGAGTCGCTGTTTACAACGACCAGGACCCACCCACCGGCTTTCCCACCCTCTAACACTGCCAATTGTGTTAGTATGACGGCCGGCCAAGCCGGAAGCAACACCGAGAGCTGGGCTCGATACCAGTGTCTCCTGCGTTGGTGATGAGCGACTTGCCCGCTGCGCCACCCAGCCGCCGGCTAGACTCCTTCCTAACAAAAGAAGCCACCCAACTCCTGGGTGGCCACCCAAAATGGGGGACCCTGATGTAAACAAGACAAACGTCTTTCTCTGGTCTGCATCGCCTTAACAATTGTGTGTATTGAGCCGTACTGTATTGTACCCATTCTGCAATCTGTTAAATAAAGTTTTCATTCATTCACTCCTCCTGCAATGCACTGCTAGCTGGTTTACTGCCAGGGGTGTAAAGTACTTGAGTAATTGTACTTTGTTACAATACTTAAGTACTGTTTTGGGGGATTTGTACTTTACTCGAGTATTATTAGGTTTGTATACTTTTACTCAATTACATTTCAGAGAAAAAAAACATACTTTTTACTCCTTACATTTAAAATGCAGACCTACAAAGTACAAATCTCGCAGGTCCAACCATTTTAATTAGTATATTTGTTTCTCTGGCCAAACTAACGTTAACGTTATTAATCCTGCGGTCGACCCTTTATTTAAAAACAGCCAATCAAATCCCCATCAATGGAAAATGAACCCACCCATACCCATGCTGATTGGTCCTTGTGCAAGACTAGAAAGCGGGGATATTTGATTAAACACCAGCTTATAAAAAGATACCTATCCACTTCGTGCCCAGTGGCACATACAGTAAGGCCTTCACAGAGCGTTTCCACTTCTCCCGGTCAGCTGCCGTTGTTCTTGCTTCAGGCCATGAGCTCCACCCTGCCTCTTTTCTTTCTTTCTCTACTGTGCGTCTCCAGGTAGTCTTTGGTCTTCCTTTTCTTCTTTTCCCTTCTGGTGCCCAAGTCATTGCTATGTTGCAGTCGTTGTTGTGGTCTTGCCTCAGTATGTGTCCTATCATCTTCCATCTTCGCCACTTCACTTCCTTGCTCAGCGGCTTCATGTCGGCTCTTTCTAGTAGCTCTACGGTGCTGATGCGGTCTTGCCACTGGATTCTGAGGATTCTTCTGAGGCATCTGTTATGGAACACGTCGACTGATTTGTTGTCTCCCTTGTTCATCTTCCATGTTTCACATCCATACAGTAGGACTGGCACAACCAGTGTTTTGTACAATCTCAGCTTTGTTCTTATTGAGATGCTGTTGGAGTGCCAGATCTTTTTGAGTTTGATGAATGCACCTCTTGCTTTGGAGTCTGTTCTTTAGGTCGTTCATACCTCCTCCCTCTTTACAGATGGTGGCTCCCAAGTATGTGAATTGGTCTTCTACATCCTCAATCTCAATCAGAAAAATAGTCATAAAAAAAGTTTTTACTTTTTAGTTGTACTTTTAAAAGTAGAAACTTTTTGACTTTTACGCAAGTGTATTTTTAGCCAGATACTCTGACTTTTACTTTTGAGACGGTACCCATACTTTCACTTAAGTATAATTTCTGGGTACTTTTTACACCCCTGATAATATATAGTGCTATCTGGGCACGGAACTGTCTTCCAAGTGGCATAAGCTAAATACAAGGAATAGCTAGCTTTAAGAATAAGTTGAGATCTCACTTACAAGAGAGCCAATGAATATGAAAGGGATAATGTAGAGCCATGTGACATTTGTTACCTTGATGAGTTCTGTTATCGTTTGATTGTGTTTCTTTGGTCTGTGTGACGCACTATGTTTTAATTTTGTCAGGTTGTAATGTTGTGAAGTTGTTTTTCGGACCCCAGGAAGACTAGCTGGCGTCTTTGCGTTAGCTAATGGGGATCCTTGTCAATAAACAAATAATAAACCTCAGGTCAATGGTCTCCAACTACACTTTGAAGACCCCTCCGCTCTGCATCTTCTGGCCGCCTCAGACACACACCCTGAAGACCCCTCTACTCTGCATCTTAATAATTTTTTATTTTTTTTTATAAAAATAAATCATCATAACTTAGAAATGAGATTGCATAGGTCTATGAATCGAGATCGCGATTCTTTTTCTATTAATTGCCCAGCCCTAGCTCAGACCCACTCCTATCTGAGCTCCTGGGGCGGGGGGTCATCAAAACGAAGCAGGCTATTCTCAGTCCTCACTCCACAATAGTGGAACGAACTCCCCACCAGTCAGGATAGCCGAATCCCAATTTTCCACCGTCAACTTAAAAACACACCTCTTCAAATATCTAGGATATAAAAAAAAAGATATAATACCAATACTCATTTTATACTAAATAAATACTACCTCCTACTTACGGTCTTTATACTATTATTTACCCTAATACTATGCCACTATTGTTATACTACCTATCTTGCTAATATGTCTATTAGGGGTGTAACGATGCATCAATTCTAATGTGACGATTCAATTGCATCGATTTGAAAATGTTAGAATAGATTATAACTGAAATAAAAAAATATATATATATATTTTTTTTTAATGTTTTTTTTGTGTGTGTATTGTTTTTATTTACCTATAATCCATTCATGCTGAGTGAATCAATTCCCCCAGCCACATTTGTGTATTCAAAATGTTTTGGGGAATTAACTGATAGAAAATGTATAGAAAATTAATCTAATCGAATCGTGGTCAAATGAAGAGATTTCATGATGCATTGAAACGTTGCCCGAATAATCGTAATCGAAATTAATCGTTGTGAGGTTGCATCGTTACACCCCTAACTACTACCTATCTATGCACTCAGGAGGTAACACTCAAGCTTGATACCATTTGACAAACAATGCCACTGACGCTAGGGCTGAACGATTAATCGATTTTAAATCGAAATCACGATTTGAAATGATGCAATTAGCAAATCGAAAGAAAAAAAAAGAAAACGCAATTATTATATATTTTTTACTTCCAGGAAGTCCCATTGAGATACAAGATCTCCTTTGCAAGTTGTTGTTATTGTTGTAGGAACGGTTTGGGAGAGGGAGGTAAGGGGTTTTAGATTGTGTGTTGTGAAGTTTAGACTTCAGAGGGAGAGTAAAGTACAGAAAAAAAGGTACCGTTTGGTACCGGTATCGATTCCCACATAAAAAGAAACATTTTCAGGCTCGGTGTCCCGAACAGACCCACCGCGTAGGCCAGATGCAAGCCGCATTTTACAATAAACCTCTGTGGGGCTGCTTTAAAAAAAAAATTATAATCGCAAATTTAATCGCAATCGCAATATCCGCCAGAAAAATCACAATTAGATTATTTCCCAAAATCGTGCAGCCCTAGACATGTACCTCCTGCTGACATGTTCTGCTCTGTATAAAAGCTAAATCTTTTAGCCAAATGACTAAATTGCTAATTGTAAAATAACAGCCTTGCAGGGGCACAATTCAGTTGTCTGGGTGATATATATCAAATCAAATTTATTTGTAAGGCCCGACAACACACGTTAATGTCCCCATGGGCCGGACACGTCTTCTTTAAACAAGTCAAGAAGAAACATAACAATAAGTCAAGAATAAAACAAGAACACCATAAGGTCCAACAAATTTAAAATAAATGCAAATAAATTAATGAATGCAAGCACTCCCAGACATACCCCACGCGAAGGTAAGGAAAAACTCACTAAAACCTAACAGCAGGTGCTCAGGAAGGCGTCATCGATTAGAGCGGACAGCTCATTCACCCCCTAAATCCGGAGTATAAATTATTGCCTTGCGGCCAACGTTTGGAGACCCCTGCAGCTAAAAACAATAGATACAAATTCTCATTTATTCCTACCTCCATTCGTGCCATCAATGGAGGAGGCAGGAGAGGGCGGCTTTGAGGTGGGTGGGTGGGGATGGTTGTGGTTGCTTGTTTGACTGTCGTCATGATCTGATCCTGCGACCATGTACTGTACATGTCTGTCCGTGTTCTTCTTGTTATGTATGTTTGCTGTTTTTTTTTTTTTTTTTTTTGAGCTCCTATTTATCTGCTGTAACATGAATGGCCCAGTTTGGGGACATACTAATAAACTTGACTTTGACCTTGAAAGAGAGCAAACAGCGGAGGAAAAAGAAAGCCATCTTTAATGTTATAATTTCAGAGTTAATTAACAACACACTGAAAAGGCTGCAAATCTCGAATCAAAGTGACATTACAAATGACACACTGGGAGTCGTGGTTGTAACCAATAAGAAAAAGCTCCTCTCTTTGGAGTAACTACAACAATACAGATAAAACATCACATCGCCTGAATACACTGCGTATATCTATGGATAAAACCCAGAAGTTTTTTGGGGTGCGTGTTGGTCCTTTGGGGGGGGGGGGGGCGGGTCATGGTTTCCGCGCACGGGGTTCCTATCTCCTGTAGCGGTACCTCTTGAAGTGGAACCACAGCTGAAAGATGCCGTTGGCGAACTGGCAGCGGAAGCCGTGCCGGTGGGAGTACTCCCACTCGCGGTTGACGATCTTGAAGGCGATGTCCTCGTACGGGGGCCCCGCATGGAACCGCAGGACGCCGAAGTCCTTGTTGTCGGGGCTGGGCTCCAGGAAGTACTGCGGCGTGGATCGCTTGTTGATCAGGTCCGGGTAGAAGATGTTGAACTTGTAGCCCTGGACGATCTTGGGCGGCGGGTTGTCGAAGTCGTAGTGGGTCTGGTTGTACTTGTTCCACTCGAAGCCCGTGTGGACCCGGTTGAAGAAGCGGGGCTTGCGCGGCCGGTACTTGTCGGCCCACAGGTACATCTTCCCCGTGACGGGCAGCTCCACGCTGAACTGGGCCTCGTCGTTGCCCATGCCCTCTTTGGCGCGACGCACGAAGGCGTCCTCCGCGCTCTCGCTGGCCTCGCCTGAAAATGTGGAGACGTGGAGAGAGAGTTAGGGGCGAAGATCAACGTGGGACAGACGGGGAAAGATTATACTTGTTATTAAAAAATATATATGTTTTTTTCTTTTTCCCTAGTACTTATTTATTGTAGGCAATATTTTTGTCTGCTTATTCTAAGGCTATGTACTTTATCGATGGCCAGAGCAAAATATTGATCTCAAAAACGCTGTACAGCGATCTTGGCAGACAACGCATGGCGGGCAATAACGCTGAACAGCGATTTTTGGCGACCAATGTGTTAACCCTTTCACTGCCGCACTACCAAACGGTTAACCCTTTTCACTGCGACAATACACAGAAGGTTAACCCTTTCACTGCCACACGACAGCAGGTTAACCCTTTACCATCCCACTACAGAACCCGTCTGTAGTGGGATAGTAAAAAGGGTTAACCTTCGGTCGTGTGGTATAGTGAAAGGGTTAAACAAAAATCGAGCACTTTAAGGCACGCCAAGGACCTTGTGCGCACCCTGGACCGAGGCGTGATGTCTGTGTGTGTGACGGCGACCGTCGGTTGTGTGATAGTAAAGGGTTAACCTTCTGTCGTGTGGTATAGTGAAAGGGTTAAAACCAAGCACTTTAATAAGCACTTCAAGGACCTTGTGCGAACACCCTGGACCGAGGCGTGTGTGTGTGTGTCTGTGTGTGTGACGGCGACCGTCGGTTGTGTGATAGTAAAGGGTTAACCTTCTGTCGTGTGGTATAGTGAAAGGGTTAAACAAAAACCAAGCACTTTAATAAGCACTTCAAGGACCTTGTGCGAACACCCTGGACCGAGGCGTGTGTGTGTGTGTGTGTGTCGCTCAGCCTCTCGTACCCGTCTCCCGCATCTGTCTGCGCGCCAGGTGCAGCCGCTCCAGGTCCTCGTCCGCCGCCACGCTGTGCGCCTCGGGCGGCATCTCCTGGGCCGTGAGCATGGCGGGGCTGTAGCGGCCCGAGTCGTACTCCGCCTGGCTCTGCTGGATCAGGTCCTCCTCCGTCAGCACCGCCTCCACCACCTCGCCCTTCTCCTCGCCGTCCCCCTCCTTCTCCTCCTCGCCGGCCGTCTTCTTCTTCTTCTCCGCGGCGGTCGTCGACGTGGACGGCCCCGCCTCCTCGCCGTCGTTGTCACCCGCCGCCTTCTCCGTTGTTGTGGGTTCCCCTTCTCCTGCGGTGGGTTCCCCTTCCTTCTCGGTGCTGTTGAAACGAAAGGGCCCGTGTGAATCTCCGTCTTTTATGACAAACTGTTTTTTTTCTTTTTAGTTCAATTGTTATTATAATGTGTTGTTGTTGTCGTTTGATTGATTGATCTTTATTTATCTCTAACGCAACAAACGTACAAATCACAGTAAAGACTGGAGTTAGACAAGTTTTATGTTAACCAGGGTTTTACATTTACATTTAGCTGAAACGCTTTTATCCAAAGCCACTTACAAGTTCTGTACGACAAGTCATCAGGAAGGGCACAACTATCTTATCATGGATGAACTAAACTTTGAATGTGAATGGTTGATTTGAATTTCAAGGACTTTTTAAGCACCTTGTAAAAAAAAAAGCTGTTTTCAAGGAATTCCATGCCTTGACTTTTTTTTGGGTAAAAAATCAAGCACTTTAACACTTTCAGAGCCCAAGCTTAATCTTGATTTACCGGTTGAATGCCCACCACCCACTTCAATGTTAGCGCTAAAAACGCCTAATCTATGTTTTAAATTATGGCTATGTGTCTAATCTGCCCGTCGCTTATCAATGACTCGTTTTCCAGTCAACATTGTCAAAGCGGATTGTTTTTTTATCGGTTCATTTTCGTTTTATAGCATTTTGAAAAGCCCTAGTTTTCAAGGAAAATATAAATGTTCCATGATAAACGCCCTTTACTGGAATATTCTGGAATACACAAAAACGTTGTCATTTTTCGGCCTATTTATGAATCGTTTTCAAATAAACGCTAGATTATCGATAGTATATGTGTACGTATGCACGCTGGGGCCGCGAGCTGAAAATCGATTCTCTGATTTCCTCAAAGCGATCGCGCACACAGAGACACATCACACATAAGGCAAACGCTTATATCTCAGCGAATACAACTCTGATTATCCCAAGACTGGTCAAATAGATTCCTTACCTCAGATCAGATGTTCTCCAAAAAGATCATTCCAATTCCTGATCGCCATTCCAAAAATCGATCACTACCGTCTACTATCGATTGGCTATATATTCCAGGCTGATTCCCGTCCCGCGATGACTTCCATATCTTAAAGGGGACCTGCATTGCTATTCCTAGCACTATTTGGGCAACTTTACACAATTCCTGTGAGTCTATGGAAGACATCTGTAAGGTTTTTTTTTTTTTTAAATCATCGTTTTATATTTCTAATAGAGTACTCAAAAGCATCATTTTCCAGCCTCAAGATTTCAGCCTGTTATTGGCCTGGCTCCGCCCATAAGCACTTTCAGTGACAGTCATCCACACAGTCTGCGAGTGGCAGAGAGAGACAGAGGTGGAGGAAGAAAGAGAGAGAGAGAGAACTGTGTAAACACTCTGCGTGCAGGTCCCCTTCTCTATCTCTCTCTCTCGATTCGGGAGCATAAGCTGTAGCGCGGCACAGTGGTAGACATCCTCGAACGGGAGAGAGAAAGAGAACTGTGTAAACACTCTGCGTGCGGGTCCCCTTCTCTCTCTCTCTCTCTCTCTCTCTCTCTCCCCCGTTCAAGGAAGCCTACCACTGTGCCGCACTACAGCTTATGCTCCCGAATCGAGAGAGAGATAGAGAAGGGGACCTGCACGCAGAGTGTTTACACAGTGATCTCTCTCTCTCTCGATTCGGGAGCAGCTGTAGCGCGCGGCACAGTGTGTATGTGTGCTCTGTCGCGAGGGTCTATCTGATTCTCTCTCTCTCTCTCGCTCTGTCAAACCCCGTTTGGTGCGCTACAACCACAGAGCCGATCGGATCACTATCCGCTCCATCCTCGCCACGTGACGTCACCATGCGTCGTCTGACGTCAAATCAGAACGACCTGATTAAAATGGAACAGGAAATGAATGACCTGAATGACGGCAATCCGCCAATATGGTATTGATACTAACTCCTATTACTATAATACAATGCTAGAGACTCAAAAAAGACATTTATAATGCATGTCACCTTTAACACTCCAACATTTTGGGAACCCTGGAGTTAGACAAGAAGATACATACCTTTTTCTTCTCTGTGCATGCAGTAGGAGTAGGAAGACGTTGGGAACTAGGCTAATGGAGGAACCTACTTCCAGTGACTGACGCTAAGCTAGGCTAACGGTGCGCATCTTCCTACTACTACTACATGCACAGAGAAGAAAAAGGTATGTATCTTCTTGTCTAACTCCAGGGTAGATGGCAAATAAGCTAATTTCCCAAAATGTTGGAGTCTTCCTTTAAGCACTTCAAGGACCTTGTGCTGAGTTTACCCCTTAATTAATAAATCATCTCAGACTCTCTGTCCGTGAACATCTTTTGTATATTGCGTGGCAATTGTTTCTGCGATTGTGATAGCATTTTTAAAAGTAGATTTAAGAGAAACCTTCCTCTTATGTTGATGGCTGATATCAATCCCCGTCTCCTGAGGCGTTCAGCCATTGTGTAGTAGTGTGACGTGTGCCTGGTGCCAGTGTATGGCAGCCATTGAGCCTGCGTAGCCCAAGGTCATGTGCTGCACAGTGGTGGTGAAGGAGGCAATTTCCACCCTACATTGTGGGGAGCGCTTTGAGTGTCTAGAAAAGCACTATATAAATGTAATTGTCATTCATTCATTCATTCACACACATGTACATGTGTGTGTGTGTGTGTGTGTGTGCGTGCGTGCGTGCGTGTGTACATGTTTGTGTGTGTGTGTACATGTGTGTGTGTACATGTTTGTGTGTCTGTACACATGCTTGTGTGTGTGTGTGTGTGAGTGTGAGTGTGAGTGCGCGTGTGTGTGTGTGTGTGTACATGTTTGTGTGTGTGTGTACATGTATGTGTGTGTGTGTGTACATGTTTGTGTGTGTGTGTGTGTGTGTGTGTGTGTGTGTGTACATGTGTGTGTGTGTGTGTACATGTGTGTGTGTGTGTGTGTGTGTGTGTGTGTGTGTACATGTGTGTACATGTGTGTGTGTGTGTGTGTGTGTGTGTGTGTGTACATGTATGTGTGTGTGTGTACATGTATGTGTGTGTGTGTACATGTTTGTGTGTCTGTACACATGCTTGTGTGTGAGTGTGAGTGTGAGTGTGAGTGTGTGTGTGTGTGTGTGTAAGTGTGAGTGTGCGTGTGTGTGTGTGTGTGTGTGACTCACCCAGCGTCCTCAGCCTCCTCCTTGATGGGGAACAGAGGTTCACTCTCCACGCCCTGCTCCTGTTTCAGTTTGAACAGCTTCTGGCGAAGCACGTCCTGATGCCGCTCCCTCAGCCTAGAATCAAAACACATAGATCAGGTTCACAGATACACTTTTCACGTCCCCGGACACGTAGATATATATATATACGAGACGGCCTGTACTGGGAAGGAAGCTGCTCGTGTGAATCGTGTGCGAGAACCTCCCCTGGGTCAATAAAGGTAGGAGAGACAACCACAACAATCTTTATATTAACCCATTCTTTGCCGGAGCTTGTATCCATCCTTGTAGCCTCTCTGCCAGCTCTATTTGTCTATGGAGATGTTCACCTTCTTTGCAGGGCTATAACTTTTTAAATTGTATTGCTAAATTGACATTACTATGGCCCATTCAACATCAATTATCTATCGTTCGGGATGTAGGAACGTTTTACTTTTTCATTCATACAATAATACGGTCTAGAGTATAAATATGTTTTTATCGTTTTCTGCTGTATTTCATAGAACGTGATATATATCCATAAATGCATATATTAGATGATCAAATGCAGTTTGATACCGATCAACGATATATAAAAAATTTCACATGTACATGATCCTAAACGTCATGACTGGTCATCTGCTGGTGACCGGAGGGGGGGGGGGGGGGGGGGGGGGGTCGTTTATAATGCAATGACCGACGTTAAATGATTCATGTAGTATGGGTGATATATAGATCAGAGCAGTTTGTATGGTTAATAATAATAATCAAAAATGCTGAAACTCACCCCAGTCTCCTCTTACCGTTGGGTGATGAGCGTGGAGCAAAAAGATCGCTATTATGGGATGTTGATCTAGGTGATCCAGTTCCGGTTTGTATAATACTAATACACGTCCAATCATGTTGTTTATTGAGTTATGGCAACGGATCGATATGCACGGTGTCTGGATAGAGTCCCGCGAGCAATAGCGAGTGGCCGGACAGAATAGGGGACGGACTAAGCACTTCCGGTGACTTCCGGTTTTGGCAACTCGCCGATCGGCCACCAGGTGGCGGTATTGAAGCGTTGGAGAGTTGAGCGGAGTCCTACAACACCAGCAAAGACTCCGTGGGTGAAATGTGAATACCATGACGAAAATATGAAATATTGATCTCAAAGACGCTGTAAGACGTCATTGGCAGATTACGCATGGCGGAGAATGACGTCTTAACACGTCATCGGCAGAGAAAGGGTTAATATTAGGGATGTTCGATATTGGCTTTTTTACCGATATACCGATATTGTCCAACTCTTAATTTCCGATACCGATATAAAAGGCGGGGTTTCCCCCCCCCAAAAACACAACATTATGCATACTTTTCACAATAAATAAAATAAGAATTTGTTCTTACTTGCTTGCCTGGGTAAATAAAGGTAAACAAATATATATATATATTTTTTTTTAACCGATACCGATAATTTTCGATATTACATTTTAATGCCAATATCGGCCGATAATATCGGTAGGCTGATAATATCGGACATCCCTAATTAATGTGATGGATTTCAGATCCATCATGGATCAATGCAACGGTAGGAATGTTTACAATACCGTCCTTCAAGATATACACTTCATCATAATAAATATATACACACACTGTATATCTTTCAAGTTATTAATTTAAAAAACAATCCTTGCCGCGGTATTAAAAAGGTAGAAGAAAATAAGAGCATTTTGAATGAAATAGCAACATGACAACTGTATTACAATACATTAAAAACAAGTACTGGAAAACCACCGGTAAATACTGTAAAAAATACAGTTACACTATCAGAACTATTGTGATATGATACTTTGACTTAGGGCGAGATTTTGGGAGTATCACCCAGCCCTGAGTCCAAGTATCATATCACAATCATTTTCTAATTGCCGTAATGATTGGCGTAATGATATCCGACGGTATATAGTTTTCCAGTACAAATTACAGTGTGATATGACATATTTTTTACATCCTTTATCTTGTAATTATCATGGTGCCATTTCATTCAAATGGTATATTTCCTTTTACTTTGTAAAACTGCTGCAAGGAATTTTTTTTTTATTCACTTTTTACAGTATGTATCCATTTCTTTAATTTTTTTACGAAACATATCTAAAGGACGTAAAACATCCAAAACATCTATACACGTTTGCATTGATCCATGACGGTATACCTTCCTATTGGGGTCTAGCTTCCAGGCCTGCCCCGTATGAAGACTCACGCCGGGACCCCACCAGGCACGGGCGGGTGTCGTGCGAGAACAGCGTGCATGGCCGTCCACACCGAGTCAGACTCCAGAGCGGGCAAAAGCGCACGGAGGAAGGCACATCTACATTGGAACAGCTGTAAATGCCTAGTCTATATGCGAAGTCAGTCACCGTTTGAGGATTTTCTTTTACGATTTCCAGTTCCAGTGTTCTATTGTCCATTTTGCATGTATAACCAGTTATTATCTAATTAATTAATTAGAATGTTAGAATACATTTTAGAATGATGAAATCAGTGTGACTGTACTGCTGAAAAAGTATAGTATGGTTTATTTGTATTGGGAAAGATACAGACACATTAGTTGGTTGAACAACATCTATATGTGTGGTAATAATGCAGATATTGACTGTATTTCTGTGAAAATGTGCATGGTGCACGGCTAGTCTGAATCCAACCAAAGCCCGCGAGTCGGCCGCGCGTGCAACGCCTGTTAACATGAGAGCGAAAGTGAAGCGTCTCACGCCCACCCGCCTCATGCCCGTGTCGCGCATTCGGTGGGTTTGGGCTGTCAGACTCACACCTTGCTCTTCCAGGCCTGTATGAGGACTCAAGACACCTTGCTCTTCCAGGCCTGTATGAGGACTCAAGACACCTTGCTCTTCCAGGCCCTGCCCCGTACGAGGACTCAAAGACTCACACCTTGTTCTTCCAGCCCTGCCCCGCACGAGGACTCAAGACACTCACCTTGCCCTTCCAGGCCCTGCCCCGTACGAGGACTCAAGACACTCACCTTGCCCTCCCCATGAAGACCCGGACTTGCTGCAGCAGACTCTCCCAGTAGCCGATGTCCAGGTTGGATCCACCGGCTCGTATCTTGGTCTCCATGTTGTGGTTCATGGCCTGCAGCTGGCTGTACGACTTCCCCTTGAAGACAACCTGCACGTCGGTGCTCACCGAGGTGTTGATACCGTCGCGCCGGTCACCTGGGGCGGGGCGGGGGGTGGGTGGAGAGATGATTAGATTAGATTAGTTTCAAATGTATTGTCATTTATACAGCACAAGTACAGTATGACGAAAATAAGTTTGGCGTCCAATTGGTGTGCAAATGTAACAGTAGAGTGCAATATACAGGTGATTGAACTGGGTATAATATGTAAGGGATAATGTATAGCTACGAGGTCATTGTCGCAAAATAATTGACCGACAGAGTTTAGAACACCGAGGCGCCTCACTGAGGTGTTTTAAACGTCAGTGAAGGTCAATTATTTTGCGACAATGACCGAGTATAGCTATACATTATCCCGCTTATTACATGGCTAACTTACTAACAATATACCCAATTCATTTTACACCATCGACAAGACGAGATAAAATGCAGACGCAGTTGTTCTGTGGCTCTGTCAGCCCAAATAAAGTGATTATTATTATCGCCGGCAGCCGGCAGGTGTGTCTGATTGCACTGAAACAGTGTGTGTCAGTGGGCTTGATTGCTCCAGCTGCGAAAAACAATAATCACCAGTGGTTATCGAAAAATAATTCACCGCTGTCAGGGGCTATTGACCAATCACAATCAAGGATTTCGGCGAATGTTAAAACGCCATGTAATAAGCAAAAATAGTTCTTCAACAAAGCAAAAGAAAAAAGGCATATAAAATCATAACAATTAGACAAGTAAGTATATGCGGTAAATATAAATATATGAATGTATATATACGGTATATACAGCACTATTGTACATGCTAACATACAGAGCTATATGGGTAGACTATAGTATGAGGTTGGTAGTAATGATTCAGAATTCAGGGGTAGGAGGAAAGTAAGGGAGTGAGTTTTGACATGACCAGTCGTATGTTTAAATAAGTAACCAGACTAAATGGAACCACTGTAAGATTTTTTCTTCTTTTTTAAAGTAACCAGATTAAATGGAACCACTCAGATTTATTTAAAAAAGTAACCAGATTAAATGGAACCACTAAGATTTATTTAAAAAAGTAACCAGAGTAAATGGAACCACTGTAAGATTTATTTAAAAAGAAAGTAGCCAGACTAAATGGAACCACTGGTTACTTATTTAAAATATATATTACAGACTAAATGGAACCACTAAGATTTTTTTTTTTTTTTTAAGTAACCAGATTAAATGGAACAGTGCACTGTAAGATTTATTTTAAATACCGGTAAGTAACCAGACTAAATGGAACCACTAAGATTTATTTTAAATAAGTAACCAGATTAAATGGAACCACTAAGATTTATTTAAAATAAGTAACCAGACTAAATCGAACCACTAAGATTTATTTTAAATAAGTAACCAGACTAAATGGAACCACTAAGATTTATTTTAAATAAGAAACCACATTAAATGGAACCAATGTAAGATTTATTTTAAATAAGTAACCAGACTAAATGGAACCACTAAGATTAAAAAAAAAAAAAAAAAAAGTAACCAGATTAAATGGAACCACTGTACGATTTATTTAAAATAAGTAACCAGATTAAATGGAACCACTAAGATTTATTTTAAATAAGTAACCAGATTAAATGTAACCACTGTAAGATTTATTTAAAAAAAAAAAACAGATTAAATGGAACCACTAAGATCTATTTTAAATAAGTAACCAGATTAAATGGAACCACTAAGATTTATTTTAAATAAGTAACCAGACTAAATGGAACCACTAAGATTTATTTTAAATAAGTAACCACATTAAATGGAACCAATACGATTTATTTTTAAATAAGTAACCACATTAAATGGAACCAATAAGATTTATTTTAAATAAGTAACCAGACTAAATGGAACCACTAAGATTTATTTTAAATAAGTAACCAGATTAAATGGAACCACTAAGATTTATTTTAAATAAGTAACCAGACTAAATGGAACCACTGTAAGATTTATTTTAAATAAGTAACCAGACTAAATGGAACCACTGTAAGATTTATTTGACGATGCACCGAATCTTTGCCTAAACCCAGTCCTGGTGCTGCTGAAGCTGTACCTGGTACTGGTCCTTTCCCAGAGCCCTCCAGCTTCTTCAGTTTACTGATCTCATCCTCTGTGATAGTAGTCATGTCCCTCCAGAAGTCCACGTTCTTCCCCTGCTCCAACTCCATGTACACCTACCAGGACGACAACAACAACAACCATCCCTTTAAATCAACAAGCTCCACTTACACTTGAATTAACACAAACACACAACAAACAGTAATACACAACAGTGTAATAGAAGGGTGGATAAGCGACAATCCTCTAATGTCAAAAGTCAATCGATGGACTTTAAAGTAAATGAACCCCAAACCGAAAAACATGTCATCCACAATACATAATAAAATTACTTAAAAAAATATATATTAACACATTCCCGCCCGACCACGTATACCGTACTTTTCGGACTATAAGCCGCGGCTTTTTCCCCCATTTTTTGACCCTGCGGCTTATATAACGGTGCGGCTTATATGTGACTCGATGTGACCAAACCCGAAAATGTAAAAATCTAAATATTGCTTTTTGGACTGCATTGAAATGTTATTTATCTGTTCCCTTATTTGCTAAACTTAATACAACTTGTAAATGAGTTAATTCTTGTTATTTGTCCGACAGTATTGTGTCCCAATGCTAATTACATAGGTAATTAAACATTAAAACACCTGCGGCTTATAGTCCAGTGCGGCTTATATATGTACACATCATTCAATTTAGCTGCTGCGGCTTATAGTCAGGTGCGGCTTATAGTGCGAAAAGTACGGTATATCCATGTTTCGAATCCACCGGTTGAGGACCAACCACGGACATGTCCGTGGCAAGGTTGTTTTGGCTTTTATTCCATTGTAATAACCTACTCGATGTCACCGAGCGGCACTGCAGATCTACCCTCCTCTTCGAATTCTGGAAAGTGCATTACCGGCCAGATCCTCTTAGGGGCGCTGTCCCGATAATGCAGTGTGCCCTGTGGCAGAACGGTGCACTTTTTTTTTTACTTATGTAGTTTCCAGTAGCTGGATTCTGGATGTGTAGCCTGTAGCTTGGAATACCTTTTGGGAAGCGGATTTCACTATGCAGTAACGGAATATATCATCAGCCAATGGACATATCGATCTACCAGATGGCGATCGATAACTGGGAAATGCTCTGGGGGATCCAACCGGCCCACAGTAAGATCTTTTTCACGTAAATTACACGCTGATCAGGCATTGTTTTGATAGCCATCCACCCGATCAATGAATGAGGCTAATGAGGCTAACGCGGTTATTGGTAATCAATAATCAGAAATGACGTTCCGCACCCCCCCCCCCCCCCTTTCATGCATTCGTGGTGGACCATCATACCGATCATATGCAGTTTGAGTTTTAACTGTAGCTTCTGTATATCCGAAATGCCATTGGATTTAACGTTATTAGCCAGTGTTAATTTTGGCAGCTATTTTCATTTTAGTTTTAGTGTGTCAAGTGCTCCTTTTTCGTTTATCATATTTAGTCATCTTCATTTATTTTTCGTTTAGTCAGTTTTAGTCAACTAAAGGTCTGAGCATTTTAGTCTTAGTCAGTTTTTGTCTCAATTTTGTCTTTTTTGTTTTATTCTAGATTTAGTCGACGAAAACGGATGACATTTTTGTCTATTTTTAGTTAATGGAAAAAAAACTTGTCAGAAATAGTCAACATGGAATCTTTTATTTTTTTATCCACTTTTTCTCCCATTTTCTATTTTTCTCCCATCCCAATTTTTTCATATCGTCCAATTCAACCCTCCCCTGTCTTTTTGAACGTTGTTTCTTGCCTCCCACAAGCCGGCTGCAATGTGGACTAAGTCATACATAGCACGAGTCCCCTCCGATACTCGAGGTAACAGCCGTCGCATCTTTTCACCTGCGCGGCTCGATCTTTCAGCGTCGGGGGTCTGGGCTTTGGAGGGGCCCCGCCCCCGTCGCTTCTTGATTCTACTGCGCAGGCGCACCAACCGACCTGTAGGAGTCGCTGTCCACAACGCCCGATCCCCACCCTTCAGTTTCCCTCCCCGTAATACGGCCAATGTGTATTACTGTGGACGACCAGCTAAACTGAAAGCAATGTGGAGAGCGGGGCTCGAACAGGAGGCATCCTGTTCGAGCCTAGTCTCCAGCATTCGTTGCGAGCGCCTTGCCCACTGCGCCACATAGCCGCCCCCTCAACATGGAACATTTTATGATTTAAATTGCGTATTTATTTTTTTAACCTAGGGGAATCTGAGTCGGCGGCACAAGTGATACACAGGAAGTATATACGTTGGTTGGTGTAGACATGGTCCAATGTATTGTTGCTCCTACAGTATATGTTGGTGTAGACATGGTCCAATGTATTGTTGCTCCTACAGTATATGTTGGTGTAGACATGGTTCAATGTATTGTTGCTCTTACAGTATATGTTGGTGTAGACATGGTCCAATGTATGCATCAAAGAGAGCATTACGGATGTGGTGACATTGTTTCTGACCAGAAAGACAACGTTGAACTCTGTCTGTCTTCTGTTTGCTGTGTCTTTCCTTTCTCTCTGCCATGTCTGTCCTCTCTCTGCTGTGTCCGTCCTCTCTGTCATGTCTGTCCTCTCTCTCTCTCTGCTGTGTCTGGCAGCGGTTTATTCTATAACAGGATACTGTAAACTAAGTAAACAGAACACACAGTAGTACTAGTAGTAGTACACACGGATTGCAATCTGCTTGCATAAAAACATTATATAAAATCACATTCTGAGGTCAGTGTTAAAGTGCCACATGGAAGAGGTCTGGTTAGTGGTTAGAATTAGAGGTCTGGTTAGGGTAACTTAGGGGTAGTTAAGCATTCATTATAATTTATTATTATTATTTAGATAGATGGATGTAAAGGGCTAGACCAACTCTTAACCCCTATCCGGACCTAGACCACCTCTAAGTCACAACCCTAACTTAGGGGTTAAAGTTAGAGGTGGTCTAGGTCTGGTTAGGGGTTAGAGTTAGAGGTGGTCTAGGTCTGGTTATACTGATCCGATACCAGTGCATACATACAAAAATTATATTATATAAATTATAAAACTTTTTTTTCTTTTCTTTTTTACAGCTACTGTTTTATATATACTGTTTTTTAGTAATAACTAGAAAGTAATAGTATTTATTCAACAACAGGTGATTGTATAGATTAGTATTAGTATAATTAATTGACAACTAAGCTCAATGAGTTCACCCACGGAATGGTTGTTGGTACATTGGTTCCGCACGGACGTTACACGTTGTTGCGTACTTCCAATCCAGAAGGCTCCGTTTAGGTTGGCTAGTAGCAGAGGCTCTGTTGTGATTTTTAATGCAAAATAAATATTCAACATTCTCTTTTGAGACTCCGCCTCAGACTCTTATCATTTGGCACTAAAAGCTAAACATTGTCACGGGGTATGGCTGTCTGCATTATGTCATTAATTGTGTGCAAGAGGTCGATCGTTACGTTAGCGTGAGCTAGCTTAGCCACTAGCTAACGCGAGCTAGATGGAAATACAAACAATGTAATGTTAGTGGTTAAAAGTGATTTACTTTGGAATACTCCTTTGCCAACTTGCTGTACTTTGCTTGCAGGTCTGCAGCTGGATTATGAATAGTCCCAACTTTAGCCAAGGTAAGGTTAAGCTAAAACTAGCTTTTCAAATAGCTCCAGCTAATGCTAATAACATAGCTCCCCGTCACACTGCTCTACTCGGGACGATGGCATTAAGAAAAGTTATAATTATTTTGTCTAGTCTTGTTTTAGTCAACAATATCAACATACATGAAGAGAAATTTCGTCCTGGTTTTTATAAATTACATTTTTGTGTCGTCAGTTGTGGTCAACGATATTTAATAAACTATTTAGTCTTGTTAGCGTGACATGGGCTTCAATAACGTGACGTCACGTCTCGTTGTCGTCATGAAAAAAACCTTCGTTGACGAACATCTTTCGTCATCAATTTAGTCAACAAAATTAACACTGCTATTAGCCCTGTATCTCGCCTTCCAGGTAATATCCCAGCCGAAATCCCTTAACGCTTATATTCAAGACGCTATAAAATGAGAAAGTATTGCTGAAAAAGTTATTTCTTTAAGCCATTTTGAAGGGTCGGTTTATGGTCTCAATTGACAATGAGAATAGACAGATAGCAAAGCTCTACAAACAGCCCCACGGACTGTGCAAGTCTATTATATGCTGGCCGTCTACAGTGATTTTAGACGCATCCAAATGACCCCGAAAGTGTTAAGAGATATCTTGCAAACTGTTGTGTGTTTTTTATTTTTTTTTATTTTATTATTTGACTGCAATGTTATATTTTATAATGTGAATTTGTATATTTGTATTAATTTTAAATGTATGTGTTTTGCTTAATTTTGTATTCGTATTTTTAGTTGTACATTTGTATTCTATTTGTTTTGTCCAGGACCCCAGGAAGACTAGAGGTTCTTTCATGTGTCTCGAAGTGGCTCAGGGAGGTAGAGCAGTCTTCTGGGAATCCGGAGGTTCCCGGTTTGATTCCCGCTCCTCCCGGGCAGCGTGTCCAAGTGTCCTTGAGCAAGACACTTAACCCCTAATTGCTCCCGATGTGCAGGTTGGCACCTTGCATGGTCGCCTCCGCCATCAGTGTGTGAATGTGTGAGTGAATGGGTCAAATGTGAGGAACAAATTGTAAAGCGATTTGGATAAAAGTGATATATAAATGCAGCCATTTACCATTTAAACTAGGGATGCTCGATATTGGCTTTTTTACCGATACCGATATACCGATATTGTCCAACTCTTAATTTCCGATACAGATATCAAACGATACCGATATATGCAGGGTTTCCCCCCCCAAAAAATGGAATAAGTTCAGGTAATTAACATTACATATCTCTTGTTGTGGAATTAACACAACATTATGCATACTTTTGACAATAAATAAAATCTGAATTTGTTCTTACTTGCTTGCCTGGGTAAATAAAGGTTATAGAAATGTAAAAGTAAAAAAAAAAATTGAAAACATACCGATATTTTCCGATATCACATTTTAATGCCGATATCGGCCGATAATATCGGACATCCCTAATTTAAACATAAACATACACATAACCCTGACTGACACACACACCTTGATGTCCTCCAGCAGGTCGTCCATGTCGGTGGTGGTGAGTCCGTTGAGGAAGGTGTACGGTTCGTGCATCTCCACCGCCAGGTCGTCGTCCTCCGCACTGATGTACTTGGCCAGCAGGTCTATGGGCTTGGCCCGGCCGTCACGGATACGGATCTTGGACCTGCGCGTGACAACACAACACACGGTGGGAAATGTGGGTGAGGTGGGGAGGAAGCCTGGGCCCTCATTTTATCAATAATGCGTAGAAAGTGTTCTATTTTTCGTTCATAAGCACGGAATTTAGAATGTCCCCCACGCACAGGGGGAAAAAAAATCGGGATTTATCAAACGTGCGTACACAGGTCCTACGCACACCTGCAAGTACTCCGTGTTGATAATAGGGATGGGCGTGAGTAATCGATTACTCGTAGCTATGAAAAAAATCAATCGTAAAATTAATAATCTTTGAGATTTAATTTTTTTTTTTACATATTTGTTTCATAGTATGTGTACGATCATAACAGTTTGTTGGTTTCCTTAAACATATACGTGAATGAACAAAATTAAGTAAAAAAAATTCAAAAAAATTAAAATGTACTTTTTTTTCCTAGTAATACACGATCACTCGAGTATAGCATGCGATCAATCGATCTGGATTCTTCTTAAAAATGCCCATCCCTAGTTGATAGAAAAAGAAAGCAATACGCTTGGACCAGCACTCACAGATTTTGGTATATTTAATGGCAGCCTGAAACAAACATGTTTCGGAACGATTATGTTCCTTCCTCAGTGTTGATGGCTAGCATCCCTAGTTGATAAATGCCACTTGTTCTATGCTCCTCGCTCGTGTACGATTTTAAGTATTTGCATACAGAACCACCCATAATTAACACTTTCCCCGCCATAGGTTATATCCATCAATATAGCCTCTCTGCCAGCGCTGTAAGTCTATGGAGATGTTCACCTTCTTTGCAGGGCTATAACTTTTTAAATTGTATTGCTAAATTGACATTACTATGGCCCATTCAACATCGATTATCTATCGTTCAGGATGTAGGAACGTTATACTTTTTCATTCATACAAAAATACCTTCTAGAATATAAGTGTTTATCGTTTTCTGCAGTAATTCCTAGAACGTGAGTTATAGGCCTAAACGCATTATATAGATTATCGATTGCCGTTTATTCCCTAGACACGCTATATTAAAAAGTTCAACTGTATATGATCGTATATGTTATGAGTCATCATGTGCGGAGGAAAGGGGGGGTCGTTTATAATTCCGTGATCGTCAGTAAAAGCTTTATGTAGTATGGGTGATATATTGATCAGATCGGTTTGCAGTGAAATGAATAAACAATTGGGCTGAAAATAACGTCAGTGTCCTCTTACCGTGCGTCAAAGAGACTGGCGGTGAAATATCCCAAGTATAGGACGTCGATCGCCTAGGTTCATTTCCGGTTTGTATGTCGCAATAAACGCAGAAATCATATTGATTATTAAGTTTATAAAGCAATCCATTATGTACATTGTCTCTGTCGGGAGCCTTGCAACAATGTCTGATGGCCGGATGAATTTAATTGACGCACAGCAGCCACTTCCTGGTGGCTGTATTGAGCCGTCATTGTATTGAGCCGTAGGGTCCAGCTGCAGCGTCGGAAGTGTATATATGAATTATGAATGCCATGGCGAAAAAAATTTATATTGATCTCAAAATCGCTGTACAGCGATATTGGCAGAATGGGCATGGCGGGCAACATCGCTGTACAGCGTTTTTGGCGCAGAAAGGGTTAAGCATATACGGTAATAAACCCCCCCCCCCCCCCCATGAAATGTGGAAAAATGGACTAAGCCGAGCAAACTATGAGAAACTTCACTGAAAGAGTGAGATTGATCACGGAGGTCTAACCAACTAATTTAACGCACTGTCGAACCAAGAAGACACAACGCGTGTTATGGGAGAAATACGGACTTGTACGCGGTGATGTCGGATATCAACGACATCAAAGACCATTGCTGCCTGGGCAGCGCAAAATACTAATAAAGACCGTGGTGAGTTAGGGAGGAAGTCTGGTGAGTTAGAGAGAGAGGAAGTCTGGTGAGTTAGAGAGGAAGTCTGGTGAGTTAGGGAGGAAGTCTGGTGAGTTAGAGAGGAAGTCTGGTGAGTTAGAGAGAGAGGAAGTCTGGTGAGTTAGAGAGGAAGTCTGGTGAGTTAGAGAGGAAGTCTGGTGAGTTAGAGAGGAAGTCTGGTGAGTTAGAGAGAGAGGAAGTCTGGTGAGTTAGAGAGGAAGTCTGGTGAGTTAGAGAGGAAGTCTGGTGAGTTAGAGAGGAAGTCTGGTGAGTTAGAGAGGAAGTCTGGTGAGTTAGAGAGGAAGTCTGGTGAGTTAGAGAGGAAGTCTGGTGAGTTAGAGAGGAAGTCTGGTGAGTTAGAGAGGAAGTCTGGTGAGTTAGAGAGGAAGTCTGGTGAGTTAGAGAGGAAGTCTGGCGAGTTAGAGAGGAAGTCTGGTGAGTTAGAGAGGAAGTCTGGTGAGTTAGAGAGGAAGTCTGGCGAGTTAGAGAGGAAGTCTGGTGAGTTAGAGAGGAAGTCTGGTGAGTTAGAGAGGAAGTCTGGTGAGTTAGAGAGGAAGTCTGGTGAGTTAGAGAGGAAGTCTGGTGAGTTAGAGAGAGAGGAAGTCTGGTGAGTTAGAGAGGAAGTCTGGTGAGTTAGGGAGGAAGTCTGGTGAGTTAGAGAGGAAGTCTGGTGAGTTAGAGAGGAAGTCTGGTGAGTTAGAGAGGAAGTCTGGTGAGTTAGTGAGGAAGTCTGGTGAGTTAGAGAGGAAGTCTGGTGAGTTAGAGAGGAAGTCTGGCGAGTTAGGGAGGAAGTCTGGTGAGTTAGAGAGGAAGTCTGGTGAGTTAGAGAGGAAGTCTGGTGAGTTAGAGAGGAAGTCTGGTGAGTTAGAGAGGAAGTCTGGTGAGTTAGAGAGGAAGTCTGGTGAGTTAGAGAGGAAGTCTGGTGAGTTAGAGAGGAAGTCTGGCGAGTTAGGGAGGAAGTCTGGTGAGTTAGAGAGGAAGTCTGGTGAGTTAAAGAGGAAGTCTGGTGAGTTAGAGAGGAAGTCTGGTGAGTTAGAGAGGAAGTCTGGTGAGTTAGAGAGGAAGTCTGGTGAGTTAGAGAGGAAGTCTGGTGAGTTAGAGAGGAAGTCTCTAACCTCAAATGGATCAGTCATCAGCTCTATTTTCAATCTTTCTGTACCCCAGTTGCTATTGCATGGACTTATTTGTGTTTCATTACACATATATTTATGCTTACCAACTGTTTCGCCTGTTTTATAGCAACACTACTATCACCGACATCTAAGAAGGGAACATCCTTGAACGGCCCTTCTTTTTTGTATTTTTTTTTTTTATTCTTTTTTAAACAAACACATAAACAAACATGACAACACACGATAAGATATACAAGCATTAATTGTCAGAGCACATCCAATGAAATCACATTTTAGTTAATTGTCTTATATAAGATATACCCCTAATACCTGTTATCTAAAAACCTACACACATATGCTCCAGCTCGAACCCCCCCCTCCCGGACCCCACCTTGGGTAGTACCTCCATTATCCCTCGCACCTAACCAGACACTACCATTATAAGCTAGCTTTTATTCTCTCCACCACTTCTAACCACATTGATGTTTTGGATTCATTGAGACCCAGAATTCTTGCTTGAACGGCCCTTCTAAGGTTTCGCCCCTCCACATTGCCTGTGGTGCTTTTCTCCCAACAAATGTTGAATACACAAATGTGGCCAGGGGAACTGATTCACTCAGCATGAATGGACTATAGGTCAATAAAAACAATACAAAAAAAATATATATATATATATATATATTTTTTTTTTTCCCGATTATAATCGATTCTAACATTTTCAAATCGATGCAGTTGAATCGTCACATTAGAATCGATGCATCGTTACACCCCTAGTTATGTGTGATGGTGTTATAAAGCAGACTGACCGTAGCTTGGCCTGGTGCAGGTGGAAGTTGTCTTCCTGCTCCGCCCAGGTCTTGAAGTGTTCCGCCTCCTTCTCTCGCTGCAGCATCTCCAGCTCCGTCTCTCTCATGGCCTTCTCCCGCTCCCTCTCCAGACGCAACTGTTTCACCTGCAGCAGCACACATGCATTCAGTTCCCGTTCAGTATTAAGTGGTCTGCACACGGCGGGCGACAGACGTCGCCTGGCGATGTGATCGCCTGTCGCTCAATGACAATCGCTTAGCCCCCCACACCAGAGGCGACCGTTCTCAGGTATAATAACTATGTGTCGCTCTGTTTAGCTGGGGGTGTTTCCCCCCGGGAGATATAGGAGGGCGGACCGAAGGGACCGGACGTTAGGTTGTTGTGAAGCGGGTTCGCAGGTAGCTGTGTTGTGCGTTACGAGAGAGTATTAACCTGTAAAACCCATATTGAGCTGGAATTAAACCACCATATACGAATACAACCTCTCCTCATTCTTCCTGACATTACTGCATGCCTGGTCGCTACGATACGTGCATTACCACCGATTGGACAAGTAATGTTATGCAGCTGCTGAAAGAGAATGTTTTTTTTCACGGAAGACGCAAACTGTTTTGTTATCAACCATAATTTTCTTTGGACAATAAACCTTACAAACTACATCAGCTGCAGCCTGGACATTAAACTGTCAACATCCACAACTTATTTTGTTACCCGAGTATTAAAACACTAGTAGGTGCATCGTGGCGCATTGTTCATTTATTAGTTAATGACAAGCGGCCACTCTATAGCTTCTCAAACTAACGTTATTTATTTAAATTGTTCCCGTTAATAATAATGAACATAACCTTATGTAGCATGGTAATAATACGTAGATTGATCAATGAATGTATTGATACATTAAAGGTGTACAAATGATACACCAGTAGAACTTCTGCAGTACTTCTACTGTAGAAGTCATGTTATTTCCTCATTGTCCTTGTGCCGTCGCCTCCAAAAATAGGATCGAGGCGATATTTAGCGAGGCGACAGAAATATCTGCGTGACTGTCGCTTCAAAATCTCCTGCCGTGTGGGTTCTCTCATTCATAACAATGGAGGCGATACAATTCTGCCGGTCGGCTCGCTAAAAAAATCTGTCGCCTGGCTAAAATCGCTCGCCGTGTGGGGACCCCTTTATGCTTCTTTTTTCCCCCGCTGCTCCCAGCAGTTGGAACGAGATGCAAAAGACTTTGAAAAGGGACAAATTAAAAGACTCAATTGCAGAGTTGTTTAACACACCTGCAACTGTCACCCCGCCTTTTAACTTTTGTCATTTGACTGTCCTGATTCATGTATTACATACATTGTATGTAAACAACCTATTTGGTTGTTTGTTTGGTGCATGTTTTAATTATTATTATTTTAATTATTATATAATAAATGTTTTTGTCCTCTCCTATATATATATATATATATATATATATATATATATATATATATATATATATATATATATATATATATATAATATATATAGTTTCTGATACAAACTTGTTGCCCAAGAGCACAGCTGTACATCATGCTGCAATGCGTATTCATTATTTAACATGTGTGCTTTATGTATGTACCGGTATGTACATATCTCTATACTACATGCAATGTGTGTTCCTCTATGTCCAAATGCTGTAATCAGGGTGATGTTGAAAAAGAGAGCTTGCTCTCAACCGTCTTCCCTGTATATAAATAAAAGGTTTCAAATCAAAATCAAATATTTTACACAGACCGACGCATATATAGTCAACAAAGTGAACTCGATCAGGAGACACGGTGCACACAGTCCTACCTGCTGACACGGTGCACACAGTCCTACCTGCTGACATGATGCACACAGTCCTACCTGCTGACACGATGCACACAGTCCTACCTGCTGACACGGTGCACACAGTCCTACCTGCTGACACGGTGCACACAGTCCTACCTGCTGACACGGTGCACACAGTCCTACCTGCTGACATGATGCACACAGTCCTACCTGCTGACACGATGCACACAGTCCTACCTGCTGACATGATGCACACAGTCCTACCTGCTGACACGATGCACACAGTCCTACCTGCTGACACGGTGCACACAGTCCTACCTGCTGACACGGTGCACACAGTCCTACCTGCTGACACGGTGCACACAGTCCTACCTGCTGACACGATGCACACAGTCCTACCTGCTGACACGATGCACACAGTCCTACCTGCTGACACGGTGCACACAGTCCTACCTGCTGACACGGTGCACACAGTCCTACCTGCTGACACGATGCACACAGTCCAGGGTTCCCACAGACATTGCTAAATGAAATGCAAGGACTTTCAAGTACTTTTTCAAGCACTAGTTTTCATTTTAAAAGCATACAATTCATTTTTTTTTTATTGAAAAAAAAATCTGATCCAATATGTATGGCTTAAAACCAATTTCCGAGAATTTTTTACACTTTAGATAGAAAATAATTACATTTCTTGATTCAGAACTATTTTATCGTGGATGAACAAAACTTTCAATGCAAATGGTTGATTTGAATTTCAATTACTTTTTAATTCATTTTTTTTCTGTTTTCAAGGAATTCAAGGACCTTGTGCAAACCCCGACAGTCCTACCTTCTGGAGCTCTCTGCGGTTCTCCTCCTGAATGCGTTTGTTTCTATCCTTCAGGTCTTTCTCTCCGAGGTGACCGATCCCCTTTTTATCCAAGGCCTGAACACAAAACACACAGAATACAGATACAATTATATACAACAAATCGTCCAGCCTGCTAAGAGGTGGCATCTATAAAGTGCTTTACATTTTTTTTTGTTCCTCACATTTTACCCATCCACTCACCGACGGCGGAGGCAACCATGCAAGGTGTCAACCCGCTCATCAGGAGCATTTAGGGGTTAAGTGTCTTGCTCAAGGACACTTCCGACATGCTGCCTGTGAGAAGCGGGAATCGAACCAGGAACCCAGTTCCGATTACCCGACGACCGCTCTACCTCCTGAGCCACTGTCGCCCCCTTAGTAGTAGTTATGTAGTCTACAATAGCTAAACATAATTAGGGATATTTCACTTTAGTAGAACTTGTCAAAAACAAGCAGTCGTACCTTAGGGTTGGGCACCGAGAACCGGTTCCAGTAGGAACCGGTTCCTAACTTCCGGTTCCGGAACCGTTAAGAAGATGTAGATTCTTAAATACATTTTTTTATTTTTTTTTATAAATTAATTTGTTAATTAATACCCTAGTTACACTACAGCAACCAAATTAAACTGTATCAAGTCAACTGACAATGTGAATAGTATGAAAAAAATAAAGGATTTTTCAAAAAAAAAAATAAAAAATAAAAGGAAGGAAGGAAGGAAGAAAAAAAAAAAAGGGCGAAATAAGCTGTGACCTGTTTTGACCTGCGCCTCAAATAATCGGAATCGAGAATCGCTTAGAACAGGAATCGAAATGGAGAATCGGAATCGTTCAAATCCAAACGATACCCAAACCCTCTTTTATCGAAGATCATCTACAAGTAAGCTACCACTGCTTTCTGTGTCGTCTATGAACGCCACCATTCCTCTCAGGTGTCAGGCTTCTCATTCACTTCCGTTTCATTTTTTGTGTCAAAAGGTACTAGTTTTTTTTTTTTAAAGCAAATGTTCAAATGATCAGTAAAGGAACTATTTCTCACTTGAGTTGTAGTTTGACCACTTGTCAACTTTAGAATGTTTCTTCCAGCAAGTCACTACATCTCACGCATGGCAAAGATACACAGTACACTCAAACCTACAACAAACTTACCAGACCTGCTTTTACTTTTCATACATTGTACAGCACAAGTACAGTACAACTAAAAAGACGTTTGGCATCCAACCAACTAGTAAGAGTAGGTAAGGGATATGTACAGATATAGTATTAGGGATGCACCGATCCGACTTTTTCAGTCCCGATACCGATACCTGGCTTTGGGTACCCATACCAACCATTATCTGAAATGATTTTCTTTTATATAAAATTCTAACCCCAACTAACCTTACTGTCATGCACTTGTCCTAGGGCTGGGCGATATGGAAAAAAATCATATCGCGATAACGATACGATAATTTTATTTTATTTCTCGATATCGATAATTATCGAATTGTTATAAGTATAAAAAAAAATTTAATTTTTTTTTTTTTTTTTTTTTTTTTTAAACAACAGATGTATGTTTATTTTGCAGCAATTCTTTGTCATTGCCGCCATCTTTAGTGTTACATCCCCTCACACTCCAGTTCTCAGGCTGCAGCTGGTTTAAAAGCTAAAGTAAACCGGCTTCTCTGCTGGCTGTGGCTCCAGAGGAGTTGAACAGTTCTGGCTCTGCTAGTTTATTTTCGATCTTTTGGCGCTTTTTTGGTGGACAAACCACCGCACATGTGCACTGTGACTCGTGACTGGAGTCTAGCTCTGCTAGCACACATAGCCTACTGTGTACAGACGGTTTCAAAATGTATTTTAAATTAGAAAGCAAACAAAATAAATGGACAAGAGAAAAAGAAATCTGAATTTGGTCAGTATTGTCATTTGGACAAGCAAAGCCATTACTTTAAGTTGCAGGCAAGAAAGACAAGTCTGTCCACTGTCTCTGGTTTTAAAACTGCCCTGTTGCAGGTTAAAAAAAAAGACGATTTTTCGATTTTTTTTTTAAATTTCGATATTCGATATCGATTATTAAAATATATCACGATATTTATCGTTATCGTTATATCGCCCAGCCCTAACTTGTCCTAATATACTAACCTACACTGTAGCACGCAACACTTTGATGAACATTGTTACTCAGCTGATAAGAGTTGTGCCCTTCCTGATGGCTTGTCGTACAGAACTTGTAAGTCGCTTTGGATAAAAGAATCAGCTAAATGACTAAATGTAAAATACCCATTGTTCAATTAATAAACTGTATGCCTCACTGTGTGGAAGAGACTGGGATGATTCTTTTGTGCAAGGCAACATCAGGCTTGACTTAAAACATTACTTTCCTAACTTAGTGAAACTAAATGTAACAAATTAACACAGATATAAATGTACTGAATTGTTATTTCTAGGGCTGTCAAAGTTAATGCTTTAACTTGAGATTAATTTAAATTATTTAAAGCATTAAAATAAATTGCTTCAACGTTCTGAACTTTCAGCAGTATATTTGCTTGTTCTTTTTTCGCATTGACTCATGCACCTTTTTTTTTATCATTATCTTTTTCCCCCTCCTTCTTTTTCCGATTTTTCTCCCATCCCACTGTTAGTCGTTATGCCAATTCCCAACCCCCTTCCTGGTTGTTGCGCACTTTCCCCTACTGTTGGTCCGAGAGGCCAGAGACTGTCGCATGCTTTCGTCTGACGCATGTGCAGCCAGCCGGCAGCCAGCCTGGCCGCGCAGATTCTCACCGGGAGAGTGTAACGTGTGGAAGGTCGCACTACCTCTCTCCAGATCCTACCCTTGCTGAGCAGGCGCCCCGACCGAACTGTAGGGGTCGCTGTCCACAACGCCCAGGACCCACCCACGGCTCCCCTCCCCCTAACTCAGCCAAACGAGTTAGTATAGCGATCAGCCCGAGCCAAGGCAATGCTGACTCTCCGGGAGTCGAGACCGCAGCCTCTTGCATTGGTGACGAGCACAATCTCCGCTACGCCACCTGACCGCCCGACTCATGCACCTTTTTGAAAATAATCTGACATGAAGATGGAACACATTTCTGTTGTTAATATGATTTATATTACTGGTAGTTCATACAAGACATTATCGTCCTCTAAGCCAATTGTTTTTGTTTGTTTGTTTTTATTTCTGTTAGCGCCACGGATATAAGAAAGAAATCTAGCTGAGTCAATGTTGATTGTTTTGTTGAACATTTGTATTTCACAGGAGAGAAACTGTATTCAAATAAAGCTATTAAAATAGTCTTTGAATCTAAATATACTTTCTTTGTGTTGATTTTACATTAATTCCATGATTTTACTCAAGTAAATATCTGTTACAAGCTTCGGTCTTAAGTAGAAAAATGCTATTTTTTATCTATATAAAACAAAATTATCAACAATCCATCAGGATAAGTGGAAGGTGGAGATATGGAAAAAACCTAAACTTAGAAAATATGTTGTAATTAAAAATGAGTATTTTACTGAACCTTATGTAATGTTAAACTTAAAAAGAGAAGACGGAGGTCTCTGTGTGCCCAGTTGAGGTCTGGCACCCTGCCATTGGCTGTGGAAGTGGGTAGATTCCAAGGTAAACCTGAAGAGGGTGTTCTATGTGATCTGGGAGTGGTGGAGGATGAATATAATTTTGTTTTTTATTGCCATTTGTACACCGCTTTGAGGAGGGCTTTATTTGAGAAAATTCTAATTGTAAATCCGGATTTGTTTTGGCAGTCTGAGAGTTGTATGTTGAGTTGTTTTTTTTGTGGAGGACAACTTCAGTTTTGCAGGATTTTTTGAGAAAGCATGGCACTTGAGACAAAACACACTATATCCTATATAATTGTATTTGAATTCCTCTTGTTCCTTTGTTTATATACATTGCGTACAGCTTGTGTTATATTACGTTATATTGTATTTTCTTGTTCTTGTGGCCATCTTGGTCTATATGTCATTTGTCAAGTAATTGGTCAAGTATATTATTATATACTTATTGTTTATGTGTCTTGTAAGCCCATATCGGCTGGGCATACACCTGTATGTAAGACACAAAAATAAAAAAAACATCAAATCAAATCAAAATCTAGATTAATTACAGAAAATTGTGAGATTAATTAGTAAAAAAAAAAAGTAATCTATTGACAGCACTAGTTATTTCTTATTTTATGTATGATTATATATAAAAAAAATTAAATCGATTTATTTTCCTTTTTTTTACCGATACCCGATCCAGCTATTTTAGTGATATCGGGGCATCCCTATATACAATCTACAGATATGGAAAAAGTATTATGTGCAGGTATGTACAGACAGCTGTGTGGATACATATACGGCAAGTCTTCTCACTCACCTTCTGCCATTTGAAGGTGCCCAGCAGGTTGTTGTCTCCGAAGGGGTTGTCTGCGTTGGTGTAGCCCATGTACTCCTCGCTCCAGCCCATCTTCTCCCGCTTCTTCCTCTCCTTGGCCTCCTTCTTGGCCAGTCGTCTGGCTCTCTTCTCCTCCGGGGTCTCCAGAGCCTTCAACATCTCCGTCTGTTTCTTCTTCTCCTCCTTGTCGACGGGCTTCGGCGCCTTGGAGTCCCTGTGGGCTCCTCCTCCTCCTCCGCCCCCTCCTCCCTCCGACCCGGAGCTCTCCGAGGAGTCGCCGGAAGCGGAACGCTGCCTACTTCTTCTGTCCCTCTCTTGCTGCCTCCCGCTGCTTAGCTCTCTCCTCCCCGGCTCCTCGCTCCTTGGCCTCCTGTCCGCGTCTCCTCTCTTGTCCGCGTCTCCTCTCCTCTCCGCGTCTCCTCTCTTGTCTGCGTCTCCTCTCTTGTCCGCGTCTCCTCTCTTGTCCACGTCTCCTCTCCTCTCCGCGTCTCCTCTCTTGTCCGCGTCTCCTCTCCTGTCCGCGTCTCCTCTCCTCTCCGCGTCTCCTCTCCTCTCCGCGTCTCCTCTCTTGTCTGCGTCTCCTCTCTTGTCCGCGTCTCCTCTCTTGTCCACGTCTCCTCTCCTCTCCGCGTCTCCTCTCTTGTCCGCGTCTCCTCTCCTGTCCGCGTCTCCTCTCCTCTCCGCGTCTCCTCTCCTCTCCGCGTCTCCTCTCTTGTCCGCGTCTCCTCTCCTGTCCGCGTCTCCTCTCCTGTCCGCGTCTCCTCTCCTCTCCGCGTCTCCTCTCCTCTCCGCGTCTCCTCTCTTGTCCGCGTCTCCTCTCCTGTCCGCGTCTCCTCTCCTGTCCGCGTCTCCTCTCCTCTCCGCGTCTCCTCTCTTGTCCGCGTCTCCTCTCTTGTCCGCGTCTCCTCTCCTGTCTGCGTCTCCTCTCCTCTCCGCGTCTCCTCTCCTGTCCGCGTCTCCTCTCCTGTCCGCGTCTCCTCTCTTGTCCGCGTCTCCTCTCTTGTCCGCGTCTCCTCTCCTGTCCGCGTCTCCTCTCTTGTCCGTGTCTCCTCTCCTCTCCGCGTCTCCTCTCTTGTCCGCGTCTCCTCTCTTGTCCGCGTCTCCTCTCCTCTCCGCGTCTCCTCTCCTCTCCGCGTCTCCTCTCCTGTCCGCGTCTCCTCTCCTCTCCGCGTCTCCTCTCCTCTCCGCGTCTCCTCTCTTGTCCGCGTCTCCTCTCCTGTCCGCGTCTCCTCTCTTGTCCGCGTCTCCTCTCTTGTCCGCGTCTCCTCTCTTGTCCGCGTCTCCTCTCTTGTCCGCGTCTCCTCTCTTGTCCGCGTCTCCTCTCTTGTCCACGTCTCCTCTCTTGTCCGCGTCTCCTCTCTTGTCCGCGTCTCCTCTCTTGTCCGCGTCTCCTCTCTTGTCCGCGTCTCCTCTCCTGTCTGCGTCTCCTCTCTTGTCCGCGTCTCCTCTCCTCTCCGCGTCTCCTCTCCTGTCCGCGTCTCCTCTCTTGTCCGCGTCTCCTCTCCTGTCTGCGTCTCCTCTCTTGTCCGCGTCTCCTCTCCTGTCCGTGTCTCCTCTCCTGTCTGCGTCTCCTCTCTTGTCTGCATCTCCTCTCCTGTCTGCATCTCTGCCGTTGCCCGCCCACCTCTTCCTCTGTCCATCTCCGTCGGGGCTCCTTCTGTCTGGTCTCCTCCGTTCTCCATCGCCGCCGCTCCCACCATCAGAGTCCGACTGAGACGGAGATCTCCCTCGTCTCTTTTCGCCTTTGTTTTCCCTCTGGCTCCCCTTCTTTTCCTTTCTCTTTCTCTTTGCATTGGCGTCATCTGAATCAGAACTGAAACATAAATAAGTGATTGGCACATTGGTAAGTGATTAGGTTCTGGCAATTATTATGCCCACGTAGCACAAATTGAGCCGAGCCGTTATCAAGCCAGGCGTTATAGGGGGCGGAACCCTTGCGAGCACGGGGAGAACATGCAAACTCCACACAGATAGGCCCCGGGAGATACCCCGCCTGGGTAACTGGCATCAAGGAAACCTGGTCCCCAAGCGGGAATCGAACCCTGGACCTTCTTGCTGTGAGGCGACAGAGTTAACCACTACACCACCGTGCCGCTACGATGGCGTATGTATGTCATAGATATATGTTATGATGAATTGAAAATGGGGGACCCTGATGTAAACAAGACGAAAGTCTTTCTCTGGTCTGCATCCCCTTAACAATTGTGTGTATTGAGCCGTACTGTATTGTACCCATTCTGCAATCTGTTAATAAAATGTTCAATCAATCAATCAATCAATCAATCAATCAACGTTCCACTGTGACTTGTTGTTCTTTCTGTTGTTTTTCTGTTATTTATCGTATCCTCGAGCATGGGAGGAAAAACAGGCATTCCAAATATTCCGTATATATATATATACACACATAGTAACATTACCTGGATTGGTCTCTTGATCTGCTTTTCACACGACGTCCATCTCGTCTTCCTCCTTCGCCCTCTGACTCGCTCCTGGGCCCCGGGCGGTCTCTGGCGTCGTGAGGCCGGTGATGTGATCTACCAGATTCAGATTCAGAGTTTTATTTGCCACATGGAAAGCAATATACAATCATAGAGTTTTTCAAACAAAATAATAAACATAAATACCATACCATGGGCAAAAGGAACAGGAATGTTTTGATTTGATGTTTTTTTTTTTTTTTTTTTTTTTCTTACATACAGGTGTATGCCCAGCAGCCCATAATGGGGCTTACAAGACACATAAACAATAAGTAATATACTTGACAAATTATGACATATATAGACCAAGATGTTCCTAACAATAGTTCCGTGGGTGAATTATGTATGAATGAATGAATGAAAACTTTATTTAACAGATTGCAGAATGGGTACAATACTGTACGGCTCAATACACACAATTGTTAAGGGGATGCAGACCTGAGAAAGACGATTGTCTTGTTTACATCAGGGTCCCCCATTTTCAATTCATATAGACATTTATGACATACACAACATACATGACATTTATGGCATAGGGACATATAGGTATTTAGTACATTTGTGACATAAACGGTATTCAAATATACAGTACTGTTACCCCTAGATCCTGACAGAGTATATACATATGATGGGGAGGGGACTGTACATTAGGAGGGGGTGGGTGGGTGGGAGAGAGATATACATACGGCGGGGAGGGAATATATACATGCGGTGGGGAGGAGACTGTCTATTAGGAGGTGGTGGGGGTTTGGGGCATTTACGGTGGCCAGTTTAGAATTGCAACCTCCCGTAGGTGCTCTTTAAGACCGGTTTTGAATGTGGGCAGGGATTCACATTCCTTTACAGGGGAACTATGTGAGAATGCTGTTCATCGACTACAGCTCAGCATTCAATACCATAGTCCCCTCCAAACTCATAGCCAAGCTCAGGGACCTGGGCTTGAACTATGACCTGTGCCAGTGGGTCCTGGACTTCCTGACGGGCAGACCCCAGGTGGTAAGAGCCGGCAACTGCACCTCCTCATCCATCACGCTCAACATAGGGGCCCCCCAGGGCTGTGTTCTGAGCCCCCTCCTCTACTCCCTGTACACACATGACTGCGTAGCACAGCGGAACAACAACACCATCATCAAATTTGCTGATGACACAGTAGTGGTGGGCCTGATCTCTGCCAACGACGAAAGGGCCTACCTGGAAGAGGTAGAGAACCTGTCACAGTGGTGTCAGGAGAACTGCCTCTCCCTGAACGTCAGCAAAACAAAAGAGATGATTGTGGACTTCAGGAGGTCGGGGGTCAAGGACTACAGCCCCCTCAGCATCGACGGGGCACCAGTTGAGAGAGTGAACAGTTTCAAGTACCTCGGAGCCCACATATCCGAGGACTTGACATGGACCACACACATTGACAGTGTTGTGAAGAAGGCACGACAACGCCTCTACTTCCTCAGGCGCCTAAGGAAGTTCCAAGTCAGTCAGAAGATCCTTAGGAACTTCTACTCATGTACAATAGAGAGCATCCTGACCGGCAACATCACCTCCTGGTTTGGGAATAGCACTGCAAAAGACCGTAGCAGACTACAAAGAGTGACACGTTCAGCCGAACGCACAATTAGAGGGGGGCTTCCCACCCTCCAGAACATTTACAACAAGCGGTGCAAGGGGAAGGCTAAGAGAATTATTAAGGACTCGAGCCACCCGAACAACTGCCTCTTTGAACTGCTGCCGTCAGGCAAGCGATACCGGAGTCTTATGGCAAGCACAGAAAGACTCAGAAGGAGCTTCTATCCCCAGGCCATCAGGCTGCTAAACGAACAATAATCGCTAAACGAACAATAATCACTATGCAACAACCATCAAATGCACACAGCACACACACCCACACGCACACACTCACTCAAACAAACAACACACTGCAGCACCCACTCTCCACACTTTAGATCACACAAACACACTTACACTTTATATTTATTGATAAAGGATTTGCACTACAACTCGTACACCTACTGTGAATTGTACCTAAACTGCACCTCGTCCATTTATGCCTTGCACTATATAGTATAGTATTGTATATTAGTACACTGCACAGTATTGTATATTGTATGGTAACTACGTCTACGAACATTGTACATATGTCTAAACTGAACACTGTGACCTCTTTTTTTTTTACTTCTAATTTGTACTATTTTTACTATGTTTTTATTTCATACTTAACTTGTCATGCACAGTCTCTGGAGCGCAACAGTAAGAAGCATTTTGTACAAAAGTATTCTGTACTTCTGTATGACAACTATTAAAGAAACTTGAAACTTGAAACTTGAGCTTTGGGTAGGGCGTTCCACATTGATGTGGCATAATTGCGAAACATGTTTAGTCCCTTGTTTGAGCCGAATCTGGGTTTAACATGATTTGTGGAGCTTCCTCTGGTGTAGTGGTTGTGGTATTCACTGACCTTTGGGAAGTATTTTGACATGTACATGGGTTGTACCTTCGTCGTATAGTGTATCTTGTAGACCAGGCCCATTGCAAGTTGCTGTACTCTGTCGTCTACTCTAAGCCATCCTAGTCAAAGTGGGCAGGGGTGAGGTGGGGTCTGGGGGTAAGGTCAAGTAGTAGTCTGACCAGTTTGTTTTGTGATGTTTGTAATCTTGTTTTAAGCGCCTTTGAGGTGCTTTGGTACCATTTGGTACCATTTCAAAAACACTCTCAAAAAACACCTACGTGAGACTGCAATTCGAAACTGGCCCCTACAAATGTCCTAACCTAGTTGTACAGTAAATGACCAAGTAAGGCTTTGTCAGTATTCCAATGTACAGTGTAAAATGTGTGTGTGTCCCCTACCCAACCCCCCCCCCCACCTCCAATGTACAGCCCTCACCCAAACCACCCAACCCCACCCCACCCACCCAACCTCCTCCAATGTACAGTTTGATTCAAGGGTACTAACTACGACTATGCGTGCACCTCATGATTGATTGAGTGCTCCTGCCAGAGTCTTCAGTAATGTACCATTACAATCACTACAATACAATTATATAGGATATATACTATAGTGTGTTTTGTCTCCAGTGTCATAAGAATAATAATTCAGTTATAGTTACCTGGCCCCTGTGGCCCCTATACCGGGAGGAGGAGACCCACCGCCGCTCCCGCTGGAGGAGTCCCGGCTGTGGGACCGTCCACGTCTCCGCTGCTGCTGCTGACCCCGGTTCCTGTCCACAGACTTGCTGCGGCCTCTCCTCCTCTCCTCCGGGGACCGTGACGACCTGCTGATCTGTTTGGACCTGGCCCACGGGTCCCGGTTCCGACTGCGAGACCTAGAACGGGACCGACGACGTCTTTTCGAATCCATTATGGCGAACTTTAGTGGTGCAGCTTACTTTCCCGTATTATTGGGTCCTGACACATCTCCCGTCGCGTAAATAGGTAGCGTTAGATGTGAGCCTGTATTTTGGCTACTGGCGCAGCGCATAATATTGATGTTTTGTTGCGCTAAATACTATATCAAACGATAGAAATCAAATAAAAATGTTAAGATATTAGTTATTTCTAAGAGTACAATGTTTATTTAATTGATTAGCTGGGTGTATTTATTCAGGCGAATAGACACTCTCCGGGACTTGTCATAGACGTTGGCGCAGTTTATGTACGTCACACTCTTAACCAGTGGGGGGAAGCATAGATACACATAGAACATATATTTATAGAACATAGAACATACAACATTATTATTTCCCATAGAACATTCTATATTATCTATGGGGGGAAGGGCCATAGATATATCCACACAATTATGCCACAACAATGTGGAATGCCCTACCCAAAGCTGTAAAGGAATGTGAATCCCTGCCCACATTCAAAACCGCTCTTAAAGAGCACCTACGGGAGGCTGCAATTCGAAACTGGCCACTGTAAATGCCCAAAACCCCCACCACCTCCTAATAGACAGTCTCCTCCCCACCGCATGTATATATTCCCTCCCCGCTGTATGTATATTTCTCTCCCACCCACCCCCTCCTAATGTACAGTCCCCTCCCCATCATATGTATATACTCTGTCAGGATCTAGGGGTAACAGTACTGTATATTTGAATACCGTTTATGTCACAATAAATGTATCAGTACTAAATACCTATATGTCCCTATGCCATAAATGTCATATATGTTGTGTGTGTCATAAATGTCTATATGAATTGAAAATGGGGGACCCTGATGGAAACAAGACAAAGATCTTTCTCAGGTCTGCATCCCCTTAACAATTGTATGTATTGAGCCGTACTGTATTGTACCCATTCTGCAATCTGTTAAATAAAGTTTTCATTCATTCATTCATTCATGGGAAGGGCAGCGTTATTTGTTTCCGTAGCCGCATTTTGCGGATACGCTCTCTGATTGGCCACTGACTCACTTATTTGTTATTGTTTGTACTTTTATGGAGTCCATTTAAATAGTGTCGTCTCGTTCCTAAACCATGGAACCAGGAAGTGACTTTATTAAGAACTACATTTTGCCACTTGATGACATCATACCAACAAAGACACGAATGTTCCTAATTTGTGCAAATGATGTCGTCAGCTTGTGACTGCAACTTGATCCTGTTTGCGGACGACTCAGCCCTGCTGGTCTCTGACAAGAACCAGCAGGCAATGGGGGGGGGGGGGTCGGCTGCTGATGGAGGCGCAGTGTTCAGGGTAACAGAGCATGAGGTGAGGCAGACCTTTAAAAAAGTGAATATCAGGAAGGCAGCAGGTCCAGACGGCATCCCCGGCCGCGTCCTAAAAGTCTGTGCCGACCAACTGGCCCCAGTATTCACTGACATATTTAACCTGTCCTTAGAACAGGCTGTCATCCCCACCTGCCTGAAGAAGTCCACTATTATCCCTGTACCCAAAAAATCCAAGCCTGCTTGCCTCAACGACTACCGCCCTGTAGCTCTCACCTCCATAGCCATGAAGTGCTTCGAGAAGCTAGTAAAGGGCTACATCTGCTCCTCCCTCCCCATAAACATGGACCCCCTGCAATTTGCATACCGCCCCAACAGGTCCACGGAGGACGCCATATCCCATGTGCTGCACACAGCAGCATCACACCTGGACAAGAGGCAGGGGAACTATGTGAGAATGCTATTCATCGACTACAGCTCGGCATTCAATACCATAGTCCCCTCCATACTCATAGCCAAGCTCAGGGACCTGGGCTTGGGCTATGACCTCTGCCAGTGGGTCTTGGACTTCCTGACTGGCAGACCCCAGGTGGTGAGAGCAGGCAACTGCACCTCCTCATCCATCACCCTCAACATAGGGGCCCCCCAGGGCTGTGTTCTGAGTCCCCTCCTCTACTCCCTGTACACACACGACTGTGTGGCTCAGCGGAGTAGCAATACAATCGTCAAATTTGCTGACGACACAGTGGTGGTGGGCCTGATCTCTGCCAACGACGAGAGGGCCTACCTGGAAGAGGTCAAGGTCCTGGCGGGATGGTGCCAGGAAAACAGCCTCTCCCTGAACGTCAGCAAAACAAAGGAGATGATTGTGGACTTCAGGAGGTCGGGGGTCAAGGACTACAGCCCCCTCAGCATCGACGGGGCACCGGTTGAGAGAGTCAACAGCTTTAAGTACCTCGGAGCCTACATATCCGAGGACTTGACATGGACCACACACATTAACAGTGTTGTGAAGAAGGCACGACAACGCCTCTACTTCCTCAGGCGCCTAAGGAAGTTCCAAGTCAGCCAGAAGATCCTTAAGAACTTCTACTCATGTACAATAGAGAGCATCTTGACCGGCAACATCACCTCCTGGTTTGGGAATAGCACTGCACAAGACCAAAGCACACTACAAAGAGTGACACGTTCAGCCGAACGCACAATTGGAGGGGGGCTCCCCACCCTCCAGAACATTTACTACAAGCGTTGCAAGGGCAAGGCTAAGAGAATCATTAAAGACTCCAGTCACCCGAACAACTGCCTCTTTGAACTGCTGCGGTCAGGCAAGCGATACAGGAGTCTCAAGGCGAGCACAGAAAGACTCAGAAGAAGCTTCTATCCCCAGGCCATCAGGCTGCTAAACGAACAATGAATGAACACTACACAACAACAACCACCAAACGCACATAGCACACACATCCACACGCACACACTCACTTTAAACAAACACACTGTAGCACCCACTCCACACACTTATAGCACACACCCACTTTAAACAAACACACTGTAGCACCCACTCCCCACACTTTATATTTATGGATGAAGGATTGCACTACAACTCGTACACCTTACTGTAAATTGTACCTAAAATTGTACCTCATCCCATTTCTGCTTTGCACTAGATAGTACTGTACATTAGTACACTGCATAGTATTGTGTATTGTATATTATATGGTAACTCAGAACATTGTACATATGTCTATACCGAACACTGTGACCTCATTTTCTTCTTCTAAATTCATGCTATATTATGTTATTATGTTATTTGATACTATCTTGTCTAGCACAGTCTCTGGAGCGTAACAGTAAGAAGCATTTTGTATGAAAGTATTCTGTACTTCTGTATGACAACTATTAAAGAACTTGAACTTGAACTTGAAGTTACAGGTTGAAAAAACCCTCAGCTCGGAACTAGGCAAAATCTGCATATGGCTCGCCGACAACAAACTATCATTACACATGGGCAAAACAGAGTCCATTCTCTTCGGTTCAAATAACAAACTCAACAAGACAGATGGCTTCTCAGTTAAAGTGGGTGACAATATTGTCACAAGGAAAGATGAAATTACCTACCTGGGTTCCATCCTAGAGGCTAATCTTTCCTGTGACAAAATGGCATCCAATGTAATAAAAAAAGTCAACCAACGAACTTGATTCTTGTACCGGATCTCCTCTCTGGTAAACAAGAATACCCTGAAGACTCTGGCAGGAGCACTCATTCAAGGGTACTACGACTATGCTTGCACCTCATGGTACCAAAGCACCTCAAAGGCACTAAAAACCAAATTACAAACATCTCAAAACAAACTGGTCAGACTACTGCTTGACCTTACTCCGAGAACCCACCTCACCCCTGCCCACTTTGACAACCTAGGATGGCTTAGAGTAGACGACAGAGTACAGCAACTTGCAATGCGCCTGGTCTACAAGATACACTACACGACCAAGGTACCCATATACATGTCAAAATACTTCCCAAAGGTCAGTGAATACCACGATCACAATACCAGAGGGAGCTCCACAAATCATGTTAAACCCAGATTCGGCTCAAACAAGGGACTAAACACGTTTCGCAATTATGCCACATCAATGTGGAACGCCCTACCCAAAGCTGTAAAGGAATGTGAATCACACTACCCACGCAATTCGAAACTGGCCCCTACAAATGTCCTAACCCAGTTGTACAGTAAATGACCAAGTATGGCTTTGTCAGTATTCCAATGTACAGTAAACAGTGTCCCCCACCCACCCCCTACCCAACCCCCCCCCCCCCCCCCCCCCACCTCCAATGTACAGCCCCCACCCACCCACCCAACCCAACCCCACCCCACCTACCCAACCTCCTCCAATGTACAGTTTCTACGTCAAATGTATATACACTCTTTTTCTGGACACTTTTTGTATCACAAACAGTACTGTATTTGCAAATCTGGTATGTCATAAATGTATAGATGTAGCAGTACTGTCTATCTGTATGTCGTGTGTCTCATATATGTTATGATGAATTGAAAATGGGGGACCCTGATGTAAACAAGACGAAAGTCTTTCTCTGGTCTGCATTACCTTAACAATTGTACTGTACCCATTCTGCAATCTGTTAATAAACGTTTCAATCAATCAATCAATCAATCAATGTTTGTGTTTGTGCTCGTCCCATTTCACAACCACATTGTGAAATAGAATAGCTATAATTATCCACTCGACGCTGTAATGTTTCTGTCGCAATATATATATAACTAATATTATATATATATAGAATTTTAATTTTTTTATTATGCCCTTCCCCCCACTGGTTAAGAGTGTGACGTACATAAACTGCGCCAAACTATTTAGTATGCCCTTCCGCATGATTTTTTTCCGTAGCCAATGTGTGCGAAGACGCTCTCTGATTGGCTAGCCGCGTAGAGCGAAGACCCTCTCTTATTGGTTTAGCGCCGAAGGGTCTCTTCCGCCTAACCCTAACCCTAACCTTAACCCTAACCCTAACGTTAACCCTAACCTTAACCTTAGGAACGAGGCGACACTATTTAAACAATAACAAATAAGTGAGTCTTGTTTTATTTATAATTATTTATTTTATATAATTATAATAATTTGTTATATAATTTCTAACAATTATAACTATAACAATTATAACATTATAATAACCAATTATAATCATTTTAAATTATTTATTTTATTCTTACAAAAGTGGGTCTCGGGGGGGGGGGGGGGGGTGTAATCTGTTCTTTTCCCCCGAGAGATTTTGCTTTGGAAATATTTTACGTTTATAAAATTAAAAAACCAATTGAACTACAATCCCCAGAAAGCAACGCGATCTGTTGCCTATTTTGAGGAGGAGGAGAGAGAGAGAGAGACCTTTCAACAACATTCTTCTTTAGCCAGCTTGCTGTCAGGCAAGAAGATATCGAGCTGATTTCAGACAATCAAAGACGGGGGATTCCTTCTTGAAAGTTAAATCAACAACTGTTGTGCATTATTAGGCGGTTTGTACAACTACTTTTGTGTCTAAGTAGCAACGACGAGTTAGCAAAGATTTGTGGACGAGTAGGCTACGTAGAGAGAGAGAGAGAGAGAGAGAGAGCTTGCTAGCTTCTATTAGCCAGCGGCTATCATTAGATTGACGGCTTATCCGTGATCTAGAGAGCTAACTGTACGTTGTTTTTAGCCACAATGGTTTGTCAGTTTACCAACATTTAAATAAGTACCGTTATTGATTTTGATAAATAATTCTGTTAGCGTTATTATTAAGTCGTGGTGGTGGGGGCAAATCATAAACAAAGCCTTTTGTTGTTTAGACTTGTGCGCAGCTTGCCACTAGGGTTGGCTTTGTCATTGTTTCTCGATCACAGATAACAAAGAACTGCGTTATTAGAATAGAAATATTTTTTTACCCAACATTAATAAACATTTAGACGGAACAGGTCACGGATAAAGAATAACATAAACAAATCAAAGATAAGATAAGAATAGAATAAAAATGGAATAAAATATACAGTAAATAAATACAGTAAACATATACTCAAGTTTCTTTATTAGTTGTCATACAGAAGTACAGAATACTTTTATATAAAATGCTTCTTTCTGTTTTGCTCCAGAGATTGTCCTAGATAAAAATAGATGAGTATAAAAAGTATAGTAAGTATAAAATAGACTCCCTACTGAAGTCTACAGTAGGTGTCATATTGCACAGTGTTGTTTAAAAAGTATAAGAGTCCAGTTGCCAGATCAGCTGGCTGGTGGAGGAGGACGAGCTGCGGATCAAGTAAACAAATCTGTCTTCTTGTTGTCAAAGAGATTCTCTCTACAACAAGCTATAGCTCGACACTTATTATAGTCATCATGGCACAACACGGCCCCACTACTCATGTAGCCAGTTCACAGAAGGCGCTGATGCTCGAGATGAAGTCTCTCCAAGAGGAACCTGTCGAAGGATTCAGGATAACACTGGTGGACGAGGCAGATCTGTACAATTGGGAAGTGGCTATTTTTGGACCCCCCAACACTCACTACGAAGGAGGTTATTTCAAGGTATTCGCATGGCTCACACAACTACAGTACTAATTGTACACAACACAAAAAATTATGATGAATTGAAAATGGGGGGGACCCTGATGTAAACGAGACGAAAGTCTTTCTCTGGTCTGCATCCCCTTAACAATCGGGTGTATTGAGCCGTACTGTATTGTACCCACCCATTCTGCAATCTGTTAATAAAATGTTCAATCAATCAATCACACACAGCTACTGAAATAATTGAGCCCACTCCGTTGCCATTTTGTTTCCATATCCAAATTGTGCAACGTCATGTGTTGCCACTTAATACGCATTTTAACTATTTTTTTCCTAATAGGCTCGACTCAAGTTCCCTATTGACTACCCCTACTCCCCACCTGCCTTCCGCTTCCTCACGAAGATGTGGCACCCAAACATTTATGAGGTAAGTAAGTGGTAAAACGGGGGAAGCGATGTTGGTCATCTTAACACAATAATACACATTTATTATTATGTGCTTGATCTTGTGAAACTGGTCGTGTGGTTGTAATAATAGGAGTTTCTCTCTCTCTCTCCCGCGTCAGAACGGAGATGTGTGCATCTCCATACTCCACCCCCCTGTGGATGACCCCCAGAGTGGAGAACTGCCCTCGGAGAGATGGAACCCCACCCAGAATGTCAGGTACAGTCAGACACACGCACCCCATTATTCTCCCTGTCATGCACCCTTGATGCAATAATAGCAGAGGTGGGACCAAAGTTATTGTTTTGCAAGTCTCGAGTCTTTACACGCCATGTCAAGACTGGCAAGTCCCAAGTCAGAACTTTGGGTGTGTTCTTTTTGCAAAATGCAAAATGTAATACAATTTCAAAATGTTAACGCCAACAGAGTAATCGTTAGTATATTCAATTAGACACAACTTTTTTCTCTGCTTGATTGGCGGCTAGCGGATTGGTTTAAAATTAAACTAATCGGGGAAATAAAATTTCACCATTTTTTTTTTTTTTGTCAATTTCTTTTGAATTTTTTGGGCATAAGTCATAAGTGAAGTCACGAGTCATTGGTATTAAAGTCAAAGTCGAGTTTTGATAACGGACCCTGTTTTTGACACCATTTCGGCCACCCGTTCACACCGTGCTTTGCCAGTTCTGTTCCTCCCCCCCCATGCCCTGATCGCATGACGTGTGTTTTTGGTGGAACTCATTCGGAAAGTTCCTAGAAACTAAAGGTGGAATCCACTTTGGCTGCCAGCAGCACATGGACACGTGCAAAGTGTGCAGCCGTGTGTCTGGGTCACCCTGTCTCTTCTGGGTGTCGATTCACCTCTGGCCTGGATCTGCAACACAACAACAGGAGTATACATATCCTCCTGTGCCTTTTGTACAACATAGTTTGTACTTTGGTGGGACACATAATTACAGGATTTTTCACACCTAATTTAAAGGAAGGCCACGCCACAAAACAACATGCATCTCATTTAGTTACGAAAACATGTATGTTGACGATATGGATTAAGCAACAGTTGTGATTGGAGGATCAAGAAAAGAGGGCAGGGTTTGGGATGGGTCAAGACGGGTCTGGATTTCAGTAGAGATGTTCCGATACCATTTTTTTTCCTTCCCGATCCGATTCCGATACCTAAGCTTTGGGTATCGGCCGATACTGATCCGATACCAGTGCATACATTAAAAAAATATATATATATAAATTATAAAACTTATACAGCTACTGTTTTATATATACAGTTTTTTAGTAATAACTATAAAGTAATGGTATTTATTCAACAACAGGTGATTGTATAGATTAGTATTAGTATCAGTAATTGAAAACTATCTCAATGAGTTCACCCACGGAAAGGTTGTTGGCACATTACTTCCACACGGACATTATTCGTTGCTGCACTTGCTTCCACAAGGCTCCGTTTAAGTAGCAGAGGCTCTGTTGGGATTTTTGCACAATAAATATTCAACATTCTCTTTTGAGACTCCGCCTCAGACTCTTATCATTTGGCACTAAAAGCTAAACATTGTCACCGATATGGCTGTCCGCAACATGTCATTAATTGTGTACGCGAGGTGGTCGATCAGTGATGACGTTAACGTGAGCTAGGTTAGCTAGCATGAGCTACCGGTAGATGGAAAGACTGTAACGTTACTGGTGAAAATGTGATTAACGTTGGAATACTCCTTTGCCAACTTGCTGTACTTTGCTTGCAGGTCTGCAGCCATTATTGCTGGATTATGAATAGCCCCAACTTTAGCCAAGGTAACGTTAAAGCTAAAACTTTAACGTTAGTTAACGCTAGCTTTCGGTTAGCTGTTCAATGCTAATAACACCACCAAGCGAACCCACCAGAGCTCCCCGTCAACAGCGCTCTGTCGGGACGATGTGGCATTTAAGAAAGTATCTGCTGTTAAAATGACAAACAGCATTGACACTTTAATTCACGGTCGGTTAATTAAAAACACGTTTGTTTTATAATGCTCACTCAGCAGACCGCAGTGTTGTTGATAAATTACGTCATTTGGTATCAGAGCGCAGAATTAGAGGGTACTCGCCGATACCGATACCAGCATTTTAGGCAGTATCGGCGGCATTTCCGATACTGGTATCGAAACAACTCTAGATTTCAGGGCTCTATCTAATGACGTTGTCAATCTCATGGTGATATTTTAGGGTGAAATTTTTTTACGAGTGGATTCTCCACTAGGGATGGGCAGCGATTTTCGAATAGTAAAAAAAAATACTATTTTATGGCTTTATGCAAATAAAGTTTTTAAATATATTACCGGGGGGGCGGCTGGTTAGCGCAGCGGACTAAGCGCTCGCCTACCACCGCAGAGACTCTGTGATCGAATCCAGCTGTCAGCGCCAGCGGTACCTCCGGCTTGGTCAGTCGTCCCTACTAACACAATTGGAAGTGTTAGTGGGTGGGAAGCCGGTGGGGTGTGTATCCTGGTCGTTGTAAACAGCGACTCCTACTGGTCGGCCTGCTCAGCAAGGAAGGGATCTGGGGGATGTAGTGTGATCCTCCCATGCGTTACACTCCCCCAGTGAGAGTCCTCGCTGTCAGGTGAAAAGAAGCGGCTGGCTGACTCCATGTATCGGAGGAAGCATGTGATAGTCTTCAACCCTCCCTAGGCCGGCAAGTGGGGGAAAAAATGCACGCAATGACCAGGAAGGGAATTGGCATAACGACTAAATTGGGGATGGGAGAAAAATACGGAAAATAGGGGGAGAAAAAACAGATTAAAAAAAATATATATATTACCGGCACCTACAATGTGTAGTGTATTGAGAGGGGACCCTATAAACTGTTACACCATTGAACGGCATGCTGGGTACGGCTTGCTAGCCAGGTAGCATAACAGTACGTTAATAGCTGGGAGAACAGAAAAGACATGGTAGCAACGTTTTGTACATTTGTCATGTTGTTTCACTAAGTTCACACATATCAAGCACCAGTCATGTAACGTTCAGAATTAATGCTTTTCTTCCCGAAATATGCTAGCTCCGTCAGTTAGCGTTAGCTGTAAGCAATGACCGCAGCCAGATAGCTCGCTTGCTTACTTCACATTCGTCAAGTCAAGTCAAGAGTTTTATTTGTCACGGCATACGAGTATACAATGAAATGCGGGTGGTCTTGCCCGCAACGATGTGCATAATACAATAGTAATAACAAATTGTGCAATAAACAAGTAAACAGAGTAGGGCATATCGGTATATGTACACAAATTGTGCAATAAAACAAGTAAACAGAGTAGGGCATATCGGTATATGTACATACCGTAAGTTATTTACAGAGCATGGTAGGACATGCTAGGTCCTGTGGCTGTGGTAGTGCAATACACTGTTAGCTACGGATGAGGCACTGGGTCTTTATGTACATGCTATATTATACAATCTCAAGTTATACTATACTATTCTTAAAGTGACCTTTCCTTAGTGGCCATAAGTGTGGGCGTGTGCAGCATGAGTGTGTGCTTATTAAGTATTTTCGATTAGTAATTGAATAGTTCCCAGTGACTATAGAAATAGTAATTTTGTGAGTTTTGCCCATTCCTATTCTCCACAATGGAGCAAAGAACCCCTGTACACGGTCTTCACTTACAATTAAAACATATTTATTCAGAACAACGTTTCGATTTTTTAATTGCAAGTGAAGAAGAGGTTGTCAGCCCACAGTCTTCTACACAGCTGTAATACAGTGTAAAAGCAGGTCATAACACAGGTTGTAGCTCTTCAGGTATAGGTACATCTGTTAGCTTTTTCACTTGGAATATTAAAGGCATGGATAATTAGATCGAGATCGATTTTTTTTTACACATCTTACATTTTCATTTAGCTGACGCTTTTATCCAAAGCGACTTACAAGTTCTGTACGACAAGTCATCAGGAAGGGCACAACTCTATCAGCTGAGTAACAATGTTCATCAAAGTGTTGAGTGCTACAGTGTAGGTTAGTTTATTAGGACATGTGCATGACAGTAAGGTTAGTTAGGGTTAGTTTTTATTATTTCAGATAATGGTTGAAGAAGTGCGTCTTTAGTCGACGGCGAAAGATTGGACGGGTTTCGGCCGGCTGTCCTAACTGGGGTGGGTAGTTCATTCCACCATTGTGGGGCAAGGACTGATCCATAACGTGATTAAGCGATTAAATGCCAACCTAGTTTTTCTACAGGAGATGACTAAATGCCGAGATGTTGCTTCAACGTGGGCTGTTGCGTGGGGGAGCTAGACCGACATACTGCCATGTCAGTTCAACGTGTGGGTTGCAGTACACTGACAAGCCACTAGGTGGCTGTGCTGCGTTGTGTTGGCTATAATGTGTACAACATGGTGGCGTCTCTACAATTCGTACCCGCATTTCTGCAGACCTCTCTCTGATTGGTTGAGCTCCATTTCTGCAGACCCCTCTCTGATTGGTTGAGCGAAGCCCCTCTCTGATTGGAAATGTACTACCAGATTAGCTTATAACGTTATTTCGCGTGACTTCGCGGTTTATTCATAACGTTATGCACATTTCACAACACAGCCAGCTGTCAGAAACTGTACATTGTAACGTTGTTATTTCGCGGCCTGCCCATTTGATGTTCCCAAATCATATTCAGAAAGTAGGGCTGGGCGATATGGAAAAAAATCATATCGCGATAACGATATGATAATTTTATTTTATTTCTCGATATCGATAATTATCGAATTGTTATAAGTATAATGTTTTTTTTTTTTTTTTTTTTCTTTTTTTTTTAACAACAGATGTATGTTTATTTTGCAGCAATTCTTTGTCATTGCCGCCATCTTTAGTGTTACATCCCCTCACACTCCAGTTCTCAGGCTGCAGCTGGTTTAAAAGCTAAAGTAAACCGGTTTCTCTGCTGGCTGTGGCTCCAGAGGAGTTGAACAGTTCTGGCTCTGCTAGTTTATTTTCGATCTTTTGGCGCTTTTTTGGTGGACAAACCACCGCACATGTGCACCGTGACTCGTGACTGGAGTCTAGTTCTGCTAGCACACATAGCCTACTGTGTACAGACGGTTTCAAAATGTATTTTAAATTAGAAAGCAAACAAAATAAATGGACAAGAGAAAAAGAAATCTGAATTTGGTCAGTATTGTCATTTGGACAAGCAAAGCCATTACTTTAAGTTGCAGGCAAGAAAGACAAGTCTGTCCACTGTCTCTGGTTTTAAAACTGCCCTGTTGCAGGTAAAAAAAAAAAAGAAAAAAAAGAAAAAAACGATTTTTCGATTTTTTTTTAATTTCGATATTCGATATCGATTATTAAAATATATCGCGATATTTATCATTATCGTTATATCGCCCAGCCCTATCAGAAAGTATCACAGAGACTTCTATTGACCAAGGAATTAGTTATTATTAGTAAGACACATTTCCGTAGCAATTGACCACCAGACTCTTTCTCTTAAAACTTTGAATCTGAGAGAGCTCTGGTCAGCGAAGCCGGCGAGCGATTATTATTGGTTTTTAATGACAAACCAATTACATAATCCTATCCAACATATGTGTAAAGGCACACACAACATATTCCAGTTAACGGTATATTTTTTTAATGATTCGTTATGGCGTAATCAATACTTCCATGCGTATAAATTGCGTTCTCGACCTCCATGTTTTGGGGCTATTCATCAGAAAACTCGGATCCGGGATTCGGCTCCCATCCGTCGGGCAACAACTGTGGGTTTTCAGCCTCTCTCTGGAGCTTAACAGAGTTTCGACTCCTGGCTAGAGGAGCTTGTCGCGGCTCATGCGCATGCGCGCGCTCGGCCAATCAGAGAGGGGTCTGCAGAAATGGCCTCAACCAATCAGAGAGGGGTCTGCAGAAATGCGGCTACGAATTGTAGAGACGCAACATGGTGATGCATGTTAAATACGGAAGTATGTCAGGCCCAGCCCAGGGAAATGGCCAATCACAGCTCTGCTCTGCGCTGTAATTTGCTTAGATTTCTTGTGCACGTGATCTCAAGAAGGTGCTGAATGAGCTCAGTGGCAATTTTTCATGACTGGTACATTTTAGCATGGTGTTATTCACCGTCAAAGATGAAAAGAGAAAAGACAATTATTTATATTCTCCTTTTGGTTCATTACAATTTACTCAAGCCTAGTAACGGACACAATAGTTCTGACACTGGGAATTAGGGGTGGAACGGTACACATTCAAACCGTACACCGTTCGGCACGACCTCCACGGTTCGGGGCATGGGTGTATTGTTCGGTTATAACGGTTAGCCTCGAGCTAGGCTAACGTTACGTTAGCCACAAGCTAACTAACTTTAGCCATGAGCTAACTAACGTTAGCCACGAGCTAACCGTGGAAACAAACACTCACAGCGAAGTGACTCCACGACACCAGTTCCATTTGGGGAAAGGGGGTATATTGACGAAGCTTGACAACAGAGGTTGTATCTGTGTAAAATAACGAGCCAGGAGACTAGAGCTGTGTGTGTCAACTGCGTCTGTTTACATCCTGGTCCCTGCTGGGATGTACCAACTCGACACCACTGTGGGGGGGTTTATATAACATTCCCCATTCCCTTGTAACATCTAATTTTTTTGTTTATAACGACAGTTACAACATTCCTTAGTGCAAATTATTATTAATACAAGAAACCCCATAAACGTCCTTATTTAAAAACCTAATAATCTTTTCTGTGACTTCCTTTTTGATAAAGTCTAGTGCTGGTTGAGCATATGCATACTTTGTTGATGGCCTTTGTCTATAATGTGGCCACAAAAATAGAAAGGTTTAATTATTTAGTTTGTTTGCACTAAGTTAATACTTTGACAAATGTAGTCTATATTTTTCAGTCAGTTCGGTCTTTGTGTGCCAAACATTATTTAAGGCAAACCGCTGTAAATCTATATTTTTTTTTCAAATAAATGAGAAGCATGTTTACATTTTTGGAGTGTATTATTATAAAAAAAACAATGTATATCGAACCGAACCGAAGACCGTGACCACAACCATGATACGAACTGAACCGTTGATTTTGTGAACCGTTCCACCCCTACTGGGAATACATTCCCTGAGATCCATAGATGTCCCTAGATACAAAGAACATGCAAATGGACCATGTAGAAGTGGAGCAATCTTCCATTTACTTAGGTATGTATTTTTAGGAAGATTTTCAGAGAATAAAATTATGGCCAGGGCTTATCTCGGACCACGGCCCTTTGACCCGTAGACCCCCCGGCTTTGGAGATTTAATCTCTTATTTGATAATAATAATTATTTTATAATTCTATTGATGATTTTCTTGCTCTAAACCATAACGATTCCACCTCTTTCTTCTTATTATGGGAAACACTGAAATAATTTCTCAGAGGGCAAATTATATCCTTCTTAGCTCACTCAAAAGTGCTTCTTCAAGAGCTCACATCTAAGATATCATAATTATTTTCAAATCCCTCTCCTGAACTATCTAGTGACTTGACTTGCAGGCGGAATTTGACTTTATCTCTACTTGTGAAGTTTACTTGCCCACCAACTAAAGCGGAATGCTCGATCCCTCAAATTAGTAAGTAAAGTAAATTGGTCACCATTCTGGAACCATTTGTAGCAGATGCACAAGTCTGGCGTCTTTTGAAAGGAAACAAGAATACATCTTAAATTACTTTGGGTATGCAATCAACAGACCTTTTATGCAAAACTAGCCCCATGCTTGGCCCGGTGCATACTCTTTGATTTGATATACTCTAAAAGCCAGACTGACTCACCCGAAATTGTAATTTCCCTCTATGCTGAAAAAGCATGTTTGCTTCATGGATTTGTCTCTTGTACACTTCTTTTTAAGCTAGCATACACAGCAATGACAACCGGTGTGGTTATTTCTCTCTTACACGTAGGACACACCATGGATGTCCTCTATCCCCCCTGTTGTTCGCCCTGGCAATTGAACCACTCTCTGTTACGGGGGGGGGGTTACACTGCCTATTTTCCACTATTATTGTTGGTCTGCACGTGCACACATTCGCAAAGTAATTTATTGGCTTGAGTCTCTTAATACTCCCTGGTGTAGGTTCAAGGTTGGAGTCTCACTCTTGCACTTCATCTTCCCTTCCTGCCCTCCTGGCCAGTTTTCAGATGGCCCAGTAGTTAATACTTAATACTTTATAGATCTGGCAGCAATTTAGACACTATTTTATGTTTTTTGTTCTGCATCAACCTTGGCAACCTATGTGAAAAATCATCTCCCCCCCCCCCCCCCCCCCTTCATCACTAGATTTAACTTTTTCTCAGTGGCACAGAAAAGGTATCAAGAAATGTCAATATCCGTCATCTTCAACTCCCTCCATCTCATCTTTTTAGATATTTTCAATTGAACTGTTTGTTTCTTTTCGATCAATTGTATTGCCTATATTTATGTCTTTCTACGATTACCCTGCCCATACCTGTACCCCCCTCCCCATGTTGCTATGGCGGGCAAGGGGATCAATAAAGCAATATCTTATCTTAAACAGCCATGGGCTGACCAGCTCACTTTGCTGAGTGTGACCTCTGTATTTGTCCTAATAGGACCATCTTGCTGAGTGTGACCTCTGTATTTGTCCTAATAGGACCATCTTGCTGAGTGTGACCTCTGTATTTGTCCTAATAGGACCATCTTGCTGAGTGTGACCTCTGTATTTGTCCTAATAGGACCATCTTGCTGAGTGTGACCTCTGTATTTGTCCTAATAGGACCATCTTGCTGAGTGTGATCTCGCTGCTGAACGAGCCCAACACCTTCTCTCCGGCCAACGTGGACGCCTCTGTCATGTACCGTAAATGGAGGGATAGCAAGGGCAAGGACCGAGAGTACGCGGAGATCATCAGGTAAATGGGACACAACATGTAAACGCGCTCACAAAGTATTGACTGAACACTTTTTGTTTACGTACTTTTTAATCAATTTTTATCTAGCACACTCCCAGGAGCTCATACATTACTATGACAACTAATAAAGAAACTTGAAACTATTGTAAAAGCACGTATACAACCAAGTACTACTAGTAACGATAGTGAACGGGTGTTTTGTGTGTGATAATTCAGCCCCACAGGGTCGCACAACGTCCTTGAAGTGCTAAAAGTGCTTGATTTTAAAAAGATGTATAGGCCTTAAACGGGAATCTTTTTAACAAGGTGCTTAAAAAGTCCTTGAAATTAAAATCAACCATTCGTATTGAATGTTTTGTTCATCCATGATCAAATTGTTCCGAATCAAAGAATAGTTTTTTTTCTTTCTGTTTTAATAAAACCTGACGCGAGTCGCTGTCTCGCTCGCTCCAACTGCTTTTCCTCATTTCTTCGCGTGTGTGATGCTCTTAGCTTGTTCTAGCAGGCAAGCAGGCCAAGAAGATGCTTAAAAAAAAACGGCATTTAAAAGTGAATTGTATCCGTCGGGTGACATCCTTGAAAATGAAAAAATAGTGCTTGGAAAAGTACTTAATTTAACTGGCACCGATTTGAGGACGATTTGCCCACCGGCGCGATACGCCACTTTGTATAAAGTATAAAGATCAGTGTTGCAAAAAAAAGTATTCAATCCTCAAGTTCAAGAAAAAAATTGCCACTTTTCTGGGCGCCAGTTAAGAGGTTAAAAGTCCTTGAATTTAATTTAGCAATGTCCGTGGTAACCCTGTAGTAACAAGTGAAAGGGTATTTTTTGTATGTGATAATTCAGCCCCATCTCACTTAAAATATGTAAACAAAGTATTAATTACCACAGGAAAACATGTCTTAACCATAACCGTTAAGCGAATCTTAAAACGAACCATAACTCATTCACGGCCACTAGCTTTCGCCATCTGCGCTGTTTGGGGCCAGCGGCGGTAACAATTTTTTTTACTTGAACTTGAGGACTGCATACTTTTTTTTGCAAAGCTTAGCTTTATACTTTATACTTATAGCACATGCATGAGCCTGGTCTCTTTTCACTGTATGCCGTGACAAATAAAACTCTTGACTTTTGAAAGATAACATTCTGAAGTTACTAATGCAAAAAAGGAAAATCACTTTTAGTGCTAATGAAATGGAGTAACGGAGGTCTGAACTTGAGTTGAACTTGTGTATTTTTCTGTAGTGGTTTGCAAGATTCCATATATATATATTGCTGGAAAACACTGCGGTTCCATAGCCTGAAGTCGTATGTAGTACAGGTTCAAATTTGATAAAGAATTCGTTCAGAAATGGGTCTTTGAGAGACGTCCGAGTAAAACCGACGACAAAAAAAATAAAAAAAAACTCTGAATACGAGAATCATCCAAACACAAGGCCAGGCTGACCACCGCTTTTGCTCTTCTTCTGTTTGTCAGGAAGCAGGTTCTGGCCACCAAGGCGGAGGCGGAGCGCGACGGCGTGAAGGTGCCCACCACGCTGGCCGAGTACTGCATCCGCACACGGGCGGCGCCCGCCGACGAGGGCTCCGACCTCTTCTACGACGACTACTACGACGACGAGGACCTGGAGGGCGAGGACGGCGACTGCTGTTATGACGAGGACGACTCCGGCAACGAGGAGTCATGACGCGCGTCTTGACCTTTGCCCACCCCCCCACCCCACCCCACCCCCGGTTCCATCTGACAAAAATACCACTCCTCCTTCCCTGTCGGGGATTAAAGGACTACAACCGAGACTGATTTGAACTTCGAACCTCTAAACTTTCTTTTTTTTTCTTTCTTAGTCTCTGGCTTCTTTTCAGAGACCCAAACAGGGGCCCCGGCGTGGTAATACTTTGCACCAGCACAATCTGGCAAACTTATCTCGAGTGTCGCACAACGCCGCTATTACCCCCGTAGCCATTTCCTATCGCTATATTCGGCCCCCTCCATAGTAGTGTTGTAGATTTAATAGCCGCTGTCGCCATGGAAACCTCTGCACTGGTGTCGCTTAACCGATCTGGTCCCTTTTCCTTTTTTATATTCCCTATTTCCCTTTTATCTCTCCGGATTGTAAAAACCCGAGTCACCCCGCGCACACCTATCCTAGAGTCGGCTTCGGTGACGTACGTACGCACGCGGGACCGGGGACGAACCAGCTGATTTTTTTTTTATGTGGGAATTTCGGTTCGAAGGGTTTGGCCCCCCCCCCCCCCCCCCCCGAGATGCACGGCTCTTCGAGATCTTCGACGGGGACGCTTCTCAGAACTCCTGTGCATGTCAGACATGGACGTTTTCTTTTCTTTTTATTCCTATACAGATGAACTGTTTACCTGTGATCTTTTCAGTAGGGTCAATAAAAAAAAAACTCCAATAGAAAAAGAGGTATGATCACGGGAGATTCCTTCGCCGGGAGGACCAGTAGGCACACACTCTCTGAACACTGGGTCTGAAAGCCCCAATGGGAACATTTCAGTGACGCGGCTCTTCTTCTTCTTCTTCTTCTTCTTCTTCCTTTTTGCCGTGGTCCTCCGGCGATGAACTGGTATGTTTTATCTGTTGTTTTGAGAGAGTGGGGTTGTGTTATTATTAAAAGTAGCGCAGCTGTAAGGTTGCCGAGGGCGGGCGATGGAGCTTTTACCAGACGGGCAGAACTAATTACTGATCGGAAATATCTGATCTTTCTCTCCGCGTTCCTGCTCATGTGGAGTGGAAGTAGTTTTGAAAAAAGAAAGCCCAAAACATTGTATGATTATGAGTACAAAAATAAAAAAGAGAGAAAAACTATATAAAAAATAAAGATGTTTGCTGTATTTGTCTGTCTTCACAATTTGCCCCATTGCAAGCTTTGCTGTTTTCCTATCTTTGATTAGACACACTGCCTGTAATCTTTGTTAGAGAATGAATTGAATGGTCTCTGTGACGAGGTCATGGGGGGGGGGTTGATTTATTTTTCTTTTCTTTTTCTTTTGTGTTGTAGGAAAATGATCGTTGTTGAATAATGTTGTGGCAGAAAGAGCCCCTGGAGGGGGGAAAAGAAAATGGCCGCCGTGTTTTTATTTTGACTGTATTTATTTTCGTGTGCTGGTGGAGGGTGGGATGGGTGCCGTCGCGGATATCAAAGCGTGCGAGTGTGCGTGTTGGGTGTCCTTTCTATAGTGTGTTTTGCATCAGCCATTATTGGCTGTTTTTATTTACTCAAATTGGGATTTCTAACTACAGTTCTCAGGATATTTACGGATAATTAGAAGAAAATTAAGTCTCTGGGTGGTCTTCAAAGTTGGTTTACAATTTCAACAGGAACTTTTACTCGTATGCACACATGGCCGTATGGATGATCACCTTAACCCCTAGCCCCCCCCCCCCTTCTCCCCATGTATTTTATTTTTTATTTTTTGGCTATTTAAAAAAAAAATAAAGATCTTTATTGGAAAATGACTTCATAATACAAATTTAATTTAGGGCTTTGTTGAGATGTATTATTGTATTGGTGTCTATGTACTACTATACATGTGGGCCTTGTAGGCGACGTGTAGCACTAGTGTGCACAATATTAACCCTTTCACTACCGCACTACAGAAAGTTAACCCTTTCACTGCCACACGACAAATGGTTAATTTACAAAATTGCCTGTTTTACAGCTACAGTATCAGGGTTCCCACGGTACCTGGAAAACATGGAATTTATTTTTTCATTTTCCAGGTATGGAAAAGTCATGGAAACTGAGCAAAAGTGAACACTTACATGGAAATTGAAACAGTTGTCCTGGAAAATGTTATTGGATGATGTGTAAAATAGTAATCAAATGAAACTATTGAGCACATAATTAAGATGAGTTTATAAAAACCCTTTACATGTGAACCGCTTTTAGTGTAGATAGAAATGGATGATCCCATGTTGTAGAGCATGCGCTTGGCATCATATCTGGTATATTGGATGTTGAATTGATGCAGGCAACCTGGTGATATGGACTTTAAAAGTATAGTTTCGGATTGGTGGACTTCCGGAATAATAACCGAGAACAGTTACTCGCGATCTCAATAGAACGGTCAAATACATTCATTTCCCAGCCAACACAGGAGCCTTGACATCTACAGTGAAACTTCTAATGCAAGTAGCTGTGTTTTAACTGTGGTAAACCTGGGTGTATCAACGTTAGTTAGTAAACAGTGCAATCTTGCTAGCTAGCAGCTTACACTGGAATTGTTGAGGTAATTTTTACCTTGCTTTTAAAATACTAGAACTATGTTTGATCCCCATATGTACTATTTCACTCATTGACTTTTCCTAAAACCGTGTTATTCACCACATTTAGGAGTTTTGTATAGTATAGTATAGACATGTCATATATGTCTATATGAATTGAAAATGGGGGACCCTGATGGAAACAAGACAAACGTCTTTCTCAGGTCTGCATCCCCTTAACAATTGTATGTATTGAGCCGTACTGTATTGTACCCATTCTGCAATCTGTTAAATAAAGTTTTCATTCATTCATTCATTCATTCAGTTTGTTTTGATTTCATTAATGATGGTTAGCATTAAGCACATGCAGTACAATCTTGCTAGCCAACATTCAGCTTGCTAACTAACTAGCTAGTGTTGGCTAGCTTGAATTGCTAGCTAACTACCAATACATTTTCACATTAGGCTGTGCCATTACTTCTATACTAGTTGACATGACCAGTCTAGTCTTGTTCTACTTTGAACTATTTTGTGATTTATCATTTTTTTCGGTAAATAAATGATACTAATAATAGGAACATTTGGGTTGAGACATTTCTTTTAAATCATTGATCATGACCATTCAGATCTTCAGACTGTAGAGAGGAGGATGAGGAGTGGAGAGGGGGAGGAGCCAGGAAGGCACAGAAGGAAAGAGGGAGGAGGAAGAGAAGAGGGGCGAAGATGAAAGAGAAGAAGAGGATGACGGAGGAAAAGAGTGGAGAGGAGTTGAGAAGAGTAGGAAGAGAAGACAGGAGCAGACACGAGAGGGGAGGTGTGGAGAGAAGAGGACAGGATGAGATATATAGGAGAGGAGTGGAAGAGAGAACATATATCAATCCCAGTGCCCATGTGTCTCAAAGTTCCAGTTCAATAAATTGTTGTTCATCTACAGCAGGGGTCCTCAAACTTTTTCCTGTGAGGGCTACATAATTTTTCCCTTCTCTGGTGGGGGCCGGGGTCAGTTTGTAACAGAAAAAGTGTGACGATCGCAGGGGTGCCTAAACGTAAACATTTATTGTTTTCCAGAAAGCCACACATAACCAAATATTAATAACCCTTTCCGGGATCTTCACAGAAAAATCAGGAAATAAATAATAACACCATTAACACTTTGTATGCCACTCACGGGTTTACGCCCCGACCGTTGAATGCCACGCCAGAGTATTCTCGGGTGTTTTTTTTTTTTTTTTTTTTTGCGATCTGAAATCATATTGCATCACGCAAGCCTACCGTTGGAGATCCAGGGACCGCCGGCGCTCAGATGTGAAAAAACCGCCCCCTATCGTCTCCCAGATGGTAAATCGCCCTTTTGGAATGGACTCAATGAAAGTGAATGGGAGAACGGATTTCTGACTCCACATCTGACTCCACTGATGCAGCCGGGGTCTACCAGAGTTCATTCTGGAGCCTCTGAGCTGCGCGGATCATGTGTTATACTGTACACACGATGGATCAATACATTTATCGATTTTTTTGAATGGCGATCGGAAATTGGAATAAACCATTTGGATACCATCTGACCTCAGGTAAGGAATCTATGTTATCAGTGTTAGGATAATCAGACTCGTTTTCACGGATATATAAGCGTTTATGTGATATGTGATATGGCTGTTTTGACTGTAAAAGCCATGAGGAAATAAGAGCAGCGATTATCAGCTCGCGCCACGAGCGTGCGTGCGCACACATATACTATCGATCATCTAGCGTTTATTTGAAAACGATTCATAAATATGCCGACAAATGACAACGTTCTGGAATATTCCAGTAAAAGGCGATTATCATAGGCATGGGTTGTTTTCCCCGGAAAACGGGTGATTTTCAAAATGCTATCAAACGGAAATGAAGCGATAAAAATACAATCTGCCTTGCCAATGTTGACTGGAAAATGAGTCTTTGATAAGCGACGGGCAGATTAGACACATAGCCATAATTTAAAACATAGATTAGGCGATATTAACGTTAACATTGGCCGTGGATGGTGGCATTCAACAGGGTAAAAAGGAAAACACTGAAAGTGTTAATGAAATAAATAACACTATTTATGAAATAAATATACAGTACCTACAGACCACCTAGCTCTAGCTCTGTACTATTTAAAAGCACAGTGCAGGACACACTCAAAGATTATCGCACCTCAGAGATGGCAGTGGACATGTATGACAGGACAAAGGCCATATGTGGGATCCAAAGGAGGAAGCAGAAAAGGATGGACGAGTATGTACAGTAGTTGAGTCATCTTGTGGCACAAGCTCAGACCTCAGCTCAGGAGATCAGCTGAGACAGAGACTGTTCTATCCAGCCCTCGACAGAATGCTGCAAGAGCTTGAGAGCAGGTTCTCATGAGTTGGAGAACAACAGAGCTGCTCAACAGAGCACCAGCGAGCATCCCAGCAGATATACAAGCAGCAACAGACACACTCACACTGAAAATGACCCCCCCAACAAAAGAAGAAACTAGGAAAGCAATATCACAATTGAGAGATGGGAAAGCAGCAGGACCAGACACCATTCCGAGTGAAGCATTCAAGACCGACATCACTACAAGCATCAAAGCACTCCATCCCCTCATGAGGAAAATTTGGCAAGAAGAAAGGATACCCAAAGATTGGAAAGAAGGCTACATAGTGAAGATACCAAAGAAAGGGGACCTTGCACTATGCAAGAACTACCGGGGGATCACGCTACTTTCAACCGCCAGCAAAGTATTCAACCGGATAATTCTAGATAGGATGAAGACTGCCGTTGACATGCTCCTCAGAGACCATCAAGCAGGATTCCGGAAAGAAAGGTCATGCATAGACCAGATCGCCACACTGAGGATCATCATCGAACAGTCCCTGGAATGGAACAGCTCTTTATACATCAACTTCATCGATTTCGAACAGGCCTTTGACAGTCTAGATAGGAACAGTCTGTGGCACCTGATGGAGCACTATGGAATCCCACCGAAGTACATCAACATCATCAGAGGATCATATGACGGGATGACAAGTAGGGTACTGCACAGAGGGGAGCCCTCAAACCCGTTCGAGATAAAGACCGGAGTGAGACAAGGCTGCCTGCTGTCCCCCTTCCTGTTCCTGCTGGCCATTGATTGGACCATGAAGAAGACAACAGAAGGAGCCAGAAACGGCATCCAGTGGACACTGATGCACCAGCTTGAAGACCTCGATTTTGCAGATGACCTAGCTCTCTTATCACACAGTCACCAGCAAATGCAACAAAAGACCAACAAACTAAAGGAAACAGCCTCAACTCTAGGAATGAAGATCAATAGGGTAAAAACCAAGATTATGAAGATCAACACAAAGTGCCAGCAAAACATTGAACTAGAGGGAGAGGCCATCGAAGAAACTAACTCCTTTACCTACCTTGGGAGCGTAGTAGATACAGCGGGTGGCACAGAAGAAGACATCAGAGTGCGAATCGGAAAAGCAAGAACGGCATACAACCTACTTGGTCGAGTATGGAGGTCTCGCGAAATAAAAACCAACACAAAGCTGAGGATCTTTAACTCCAATGTTAAATCAGTCCTCCTGTATGGCTCGGAGACCTGGAAGACAACCGTAGGGCTGAAGCAGAAAGTACAGTCCTTCATAAATTCCTGCCTCCGCCGCATTCTAAGAGTGAGATGGCCAAATGTCATTACAAATCTGGACCTGTGGGAGCGCACAAAACAACTACCCCCGCCAGAAGAAATAAAGAAGAGAAAGTGGATGTGGATAGGCCATACCCTGAGAAAGGAAGACACAAACATCACCCGGCAAGCCCTACGATGGAACCCACCTGGAAAGAGGAAACGTGGCAGGCCTCGAAACACCTGGCGCCGTTCTTGGGAAGGGGAAATGAAAGAGGCTGGACTGGGATGGCACAACATCGTTCGGGAGGCCAAAAACTGCGCAACATGGAAAGAAATCGTCAGTGGCCTATGCTCCGCAGGGAGTGCAAAGGCTTAAGTCAAGTCTCATGAGTTGGAGAACAACGTATGAGAGGCATACGTTACCCATGCTCATCAATAATCAACCCATTTCAGCCACAGACACATTCAAATACTTAGGAACATACATCAGCAATAAACTAAACTGGGATCATCACACCACTCATCTACTCAAAACAGCCAATCAAAGACTATTTCATTTGAGACAACTCAAGAAGTATAAGGTTAGGAAGAACTTAATGATACAATTCTACACAGCCATAATACAAAACATTATTTCACTATCCATCACTGTATGGTACGGCAACACACCCAAACACACACTACACAGACTAGACAGGATCATTATAAGGGCATCCAAAATCATCAACTGCAAACTCCCCACCCTGGACTCCATACGCAAACATCACACCATCACACGCGCACACAAAATCATTAGTGACCCCCTGCACCCAGCTCATCACCTCTTCCAACACCTCCCATCTGGTAGGAGGTTCAGGTCACTGGGCAGTTGCACAGTTAGGTTCAATAACAGTTTCTTTCCTAAGGCCATACAACTGCTTAACTCCAACTCCTCCTAAATTTACCCCCTGCTGTTATGTTTCTTCTGGTCTAGGTTACATTGAACTGTCATCTATAGTTTTTCGTACTGTACTGTTTCTGTCATGTATTTGTTCTAGGTGGTGTTTTCTGTACTTTACTGTTCCATGTGTCTTTTTATGTTTTTGTGGTGTATTGTCGCAGCTACCACCTGCACGTGCTTGAATTCCACCGGCATGGCCGTGTGGCAATAAAAGGAACTTGAACTTGAACTCGACTTGAATACAGGCATGCATGTTATCCAGCCTCAGACCAGTTTCTCTCAGTGGAATTGCTGCAACCCCTCGCCACACATTACAATATCCAACTACTGCCAGAGGAGATCACAGTTGCAAAGTGTTTCCTGGCCAGGACAGGCAGAGATGCAGTCCTATACTATCCAAAGTGTCTTTCCCTCCTGGATGATAATAATAATAATAATAATAATAATAATAATAATAATAATAATAATAATAATAATAATAATAATAATAATAATAATAATAATAATAATAATAATAATAATAATAATAATAATAATGCATTTTATTTATAAGGCGCCTTTCAGGACACAAAAAAAAAGTCCACAAATCGGTGAATGAAAAATGTATAGGATCAAATGAAAACTACTACTTACTAAAAATGGATGTTTAAAAGTACTAAAAACCAAAAAAAAAAATCAAACACTAACAAACATTCAGCACCGACAATGGGGATGCTGCCATCTTAAACCAAACAAATCTTTATTTTTATTTTTTTTTAAAGCTCCGGGGCTCTGCCGGGCCAAATGTGGAGGCGGGCCGGATCAGGCCCGTGGGCCGTAGTTTGGGGACCACTGATCTACAGCTTGTTGCATTATTTCATGCATTGATATTATCAATAAGACATAATCTCTAAGCATTTACAATGTAGACTTGACTGTCACATCTTTTAAATCAAGTAAGTAGTCAGGTGTCCTAGGGGGTTGTGTGTGTGAGGGGAGGGGGGCGCGGATGGGTGCGGAAAGCTTCAGGGGCCTATAGATCATCACTTAATATGGTACCTGGAAAAACAGGAGGTAGCATGGAAAATGTTTTCAAGGCAAGCGTGGGAACCCTGAGTATACAGCGGCTTTGCTTTGCAGATCTAGTGCACCATTGTTTTTACAGTGATGTCACAAAGAGTAGTGATGTCACAAAGGGTCGGTCCAACCCTACGGTTGTTGTAGACAACCGCCGTATGAGGCTGTTACGACCCTGGCTCAGAGGGAAGCAACATAAGGGGGACACAGACATGGGCGTTATGACGGTATTACGGTATACCAGGGTATTTAGAAATCCCGACGGTATTGAAAATCAATACCGTCAAAATCACAGATGCGTTTCAGTTTCTATTACACTGAAACAGGAGTTTTGACAGGGACGGCATTGGTTGTAGTGCACACACAGCACGTGCCAGCAGAGTCCTCACTAGTGGAGCGAGCACACGCAGAGCTGGTTATCTACACACAGGAGGACTCAATCGATAGGGGAAAACCCGCTTCAGTGGTGGAAATTAAATGAGACACGCTTACCATTGCTGGTGCTGCGGGCTAACTGGCTACCGTTCTGAGAGCTAACGTTACTAGTACTAGGGTGCTGCAGACTAACTGGCTACCGTTCTGAGAGCTAACGTTACTAGTACTATAGGGTGCTGCAGGCTAACTGGCTACCGTTCTGAGAGCTAACATTACTAGTACTAGGATGCTGCGGGCTTCTGGCTACCGTTCTGAGAGCTAACGTTACTAGTACTAGGATGCTGCAGGCTTCTGGCTACCGTTCTGAGAGCTAACGATAGTAGCACTAGGATGCTGCAGGCTTCTGGCTACCGTTCTGAGAGCTAACGTTACTAGTACTAGGATGCTGCGGGCTTCTGGCTACCGTTCTGAAAGCTAACGATAGTAGCATTAGGATGCTGCAGGCTTCTGGCTACCGTTCTGAGAGCTAACGATAGTAGCACTAGGATGCTGCAGGCTTCTGGCTACCGTTCTGAGAGCTAACGATAGTAGCACTAGGATGCTGCGGGCTAACTGGCTACCGTTCTGAGAGCTAATGTTACTAGCACTAGGATGCTGCGGGCTTCTGGCTACCGTTCTGAAAGCTAACGATAGTAGCATTAGGATGCTGCAGGCTTCTGGCTACCGTTCTGAGAGCTAACGATAGTAGCACTAGGATGCTGCAGGCTTCTGGCTACCGTTCTGAGAGCTAACGATAGTAGCACTAGGATGCTGCGGGCTAACTGGCTACCGTTCTGAGAGCTAATGTTACTAGCACTAGGATGCTGCAGGCTTCTGGCTACCGTTCTGAGAGCTAACGTTAGTAGTACTAGGGTGCTGCGGGCTAACTGGCCATCGTTCCGTGATTTGTTTACTTGGTAACACGCCCCCCCCCCCCCCCCCCCCCCCCCCCCCCGCTGATGAAAATGAAAGTCATACCGTCATATACCGTATACCGGGGTATTATGTCAGCAAGGTATGATGGTATGAAAAAAATTATACCGCCCAAGCCTAGACAGACACCAACGGTCAAGTTTAAACCAAAAGGTTATATTTATTACTATGTCTAGCACAAACAAAAGGTCAATGTGGTGGAAGGGAGGGAGACACTGCTCCTACAGTGTCTTCCAGTAGCAGTGTGGCAGTCTGTGGAGCGGGGGAGGGCCTTTTTAGCCCAGACAGGCAGCTTCCCAATTAGCAGCTGATTGCGGCAACACAGGACACAGTGGCAGACAGCCTGGCACGTAACATCCCCACCCTTAAAATGGTTGCCCAGGAGGCAACCAATAGCACCTGAAACACAAAACAATCATTAATACAACATTCAACTACACAAAATATTGTGACCCATTAATCGTCATGGGCCACGGTCCACCACCACAACAGTGATAATGGGTCGGCCCCTGTCGAACACGACCTTCAGCGTTGTTGAATGCTCCCCACTGAGGAACATTCAACAATGTTGATTAAAACAAAAAACACTGTCCCAATTCTCGGGCAAGCGAGACCTCACAAAAGGCTCCTCCACTGCGGTAATTGGCTGGAGTATAGCAGGCTCATCCTCCACTGAGGCATAAGGCCTAGGACCCCATCCACAAACCAAGACCTTATCACACATAAGCTCCATTTCAACAGGCCTCTCCACCGATACCGACCTGTCAAAAAGAGACAGCAAACCAAAATCAATATGAGAGCTAAGCTCACTGCGCTCAGCAGGACAGAAAACAGGAAAACAAAAATCATCATACTAGCCTGCGTAAAACTGAAATAAGAGACACGATCATCAGAGATGCACATAAGAAATGGGGAAAACTGACATACAAAGGAAAACAAGTGTCGTTCTACGAAGATATGTGCAGGGAGGCTATAACTCTACGAGCCTGTTACAAGGTTGTGATGCATCAGCTCTATGAGAAAAATCTCCGTCCTATCCTACGTTATCCAGCGAATCTTTCAATTGCGGAGGGAAATGGAAAAAGGTTCGGGCTCCGTTCGCCTGAAGTGGCCGAAGAATACATGAAGGAAATACATCGTGGATGACAAGTTTATTCATCTTTTTTTTAATCTATGTTGGATAACTTTGCTATGGCTCGGACATCAAAAACGGCATCAAACAAGCTTTTTGACAACATTGAGGTACAAATAGTTTAATACGAAACGCTAGACACTATATTTATAGATTTATGGTTTTGTGCAGGTCATGATCTGATGTCGACATTTTGGAACATTCTGGAACATTCTGGATTTTTTCGAACGCTCTGTGTCATATTGGAATATACTGGAATACACTGGAATGACATAACTCTATGGCAGGAAGAATACCCTGGAACATAACATCAGCAGCCTCGCCTATCTTCAATACCTTACGCTCGTTTAGATGAGTGGAAACGGTATCAGGAACACAGTTTTTAAATTCCTCTAGGAGAATCAACTGTCTCGGCTGCTCTTTTGACTCTGCTTTCTGAGAGGTGCACCATCTATCAAACAGGTTCTCCTTCTCTTTTCCAAATTCAACATACGTTTGTCCCTCCGACCTGCGATAGCCTCTAAAACGCTGACGATAGGCCTCTGGGACTAACTCATAAGCCCTCAATATGGAAGCTTTAACAAGCTCATAGTCAGCACTTTGTTCAAGGGACAGAGAAGTATATGCCTCTTGCGCCTTACAAACCAGGACACACTGCAGCAGCAGCGCCCAGGCCGTACTAGGCCACTTCAACGTGGTTGCCACCCATTCAAAATGGGGAAAGTACCTATCCACATCCTTCTCCAAAAAAGGAGGCACCATTCTAATATTTTTGCTGACATCAAAAGCGGAACGCGACTCCGAATGCACATAACCCGCCTGCAAGGCAGCATGCTTAAATGCAAGCTCCTTCAGCCCACGTTCATGCTCCAGCAACATTTGTCTCTCCTTAAGCTCACACTCTTGTTGTAGCTGTTGTTCCTTAAGCTCACGCTCTTGTTGTAGCTGTTTTTCCTTAAATGCTAACTCTCTAAGCCTCCAATCGATGGCAACACCTTCCGCCACACCAGAGAGTTGGGGAGACACCTCAGACAAAAGCACACACTCCTCAATGAGTACAGCCCTCAAAGTATCTAAGGCAGTTGTTTTTAAACGTTTCTCACTAGCAGTAAGCTCAATATCATAGTGCACAGCAAGTTCAGAAGTTGCTCTTTGGTAAACCTCTCCAACAGCTCATCAGAAGGGTCACCAATAAAATCGTACGGTTATGTATATAACCATAGTTATATGAGCATAGTGACGCTCTGCGTCTACTGCAATACTCTTCCATATCTGTAACGTTCTGGGTCCTATCCTACCTTAGGATGGTACCCTACTGTCTGTCTGGTTTACTTCACCTGTTGTTTGGGTTGCACTTATTGTATGTCACTTCTGATTTGCTGTCTCGCACTAATTGTCTGTCACATCTGGGAGCTGTCACTGGCTGTCATTCTGGCTGTCACTAATTGACACGTTGGAATGTTTGGAATGTGCCTTTATAATGAATGCTCTGTTCTCTTGTTCTTTGCTAGAGCTTCACTAGAACCTACGAGCAGGACCGCCTGAACAAGTGCTGACCCAACTCTCTGTTCTGTATTCTATTACTCTTGTTATCTTAATAAAGAGATAACCTTGTTTTGAATCCGTCTCTTTCCTCGACAATTGGAACTCCCACTTACCTGCTAACTGTAACACATATCAGTATTAGCACTGAATACATTTTCACATGCACCTTTACATACCTCATCTGCCTGGCCACACCCCCATCCGCTCCTCTAGATAAGCAGGGGTGTGGCCATACTAACAGCTCCTTCCCAAGTCTTTCACCACAAAGGCAAGACCACGGGGTCCTCAGTGAGTCTGACGCAGAGCGTCACTATGCTCATATAACTATGGTTATATACATAACCGTACGTTATATATCGCATAGCTCCGCTCTGCGTCTACTGCAATACAGGAGCTGAGCAGAGCGGAAGCTCGACAAATGTACCCGCTGAGGCCCCCCACGATCATCAGAACCGGGGAGGACCCGAGCCCCCGAGCCCCCGGACCCCCCTAGCGGAGGACGGGAGGGTATCGGATCCGACTGTGCGAAGAGGAGTTTAGCAACTCAAACGCACAGGGTGAGCAGACCGTGGGACTTACCCAGGACTACACAAACGCGCAACCCACATGCCACTAGGGAACGAACGGAAAAGAACAAACCCCCGATACAACCCCTAATATCACAGGTTCAAGAGCAAAAGCCCAACCCCGTGGCAAGGCCGTAGCAGCGGAGCGCGAAGGAGGACCCAGACCCAGGAAGGGACTGGACCCCCCCCAACGACGCCGCAGCATCGAGACCCCAACAGGCGGTCACTAGTGACACCACCCCCCACATCGCCAGCGTATTCGGACAGGGCCCATCCGGCATTTTCCCCCCCGAAAAAACTACAAGTCCCTCAGGGTACCAGAACACCAGATCTGCACCCCGGCGGACAATGGGTTAACTGACCTGGCCCGGCGCGACCAGAATCAGTCCCGTGCCCTAATCACGCCGCCATCCCCAGTCCCAGGAGGGGGGTAGGTACACGTGTCGATCCAAAACATTATAGAGGGCGCCACCCAGACGGTCCCTTTCGTACCGCGTCCGGTGGCCCACCCCAAGGGCGTGAGACCCCTCTACCAATGCTTTGATCTATTCTGTTAACATCCCCCAGATATGAACGAGAATTCGTTGAGACAAGCCTAGTACACTGGCGCTCGAAAGAGACAAACTCCATCCCAGTTGCCCCATAAAAACGCTGTTTCAATGATGAGCAACCAAGGCGCGCAAGCCCATGCGTGGTTCCTATCAGAAGCACCCAGGGCCAGAACTATGTACACGTCGAGACCCAAAACATATCAATGGACATTCTAACAAGAACCCAGATACCGTTCCTCCAAGCCGCCTGGGAGAACGACAAGAAGCCGTTTTTTTCACAGAAAAAAATACGGACATGGGTCCCATACGACGCGGCTGAGGGAAAACAACACCCCGTCAACCATGCTCCATAAAAGAGGGGACGGGGAGTGACGTACCGTATGACGGGGGGAAACCCATGACTCAACAGACCATTACAGGCGAGGAGTCAGGGAACTCCCTAAACAATACCCCGTCAACCTGCTCCATAAAGGAGGGGACGGGGAACCCCCAGAGAGACTTCCCACGTGAGCAATAAAGTAGGGAGCAAAGCAGAAGAACAAATCGTCTCTTCTGCGTTGCATCCCCCACCAAGCTCAATACACATACAACAGAGCAGAACTTCTTTTTAAGTTCTACTCACCTTGACAATCTGAGGAGGAGGCTCTGAAACTCTGAAAGGTCCACAACATGGAGCCTGAATAACTCACAGAAGTCTCACAACCAATAGAAACGCGCCCAGTGACGTACTCTATGGCGGGGGGAATTCCGTGGCCCACCGCCCAATATGGCGTGGGACCAGGAAACTCCCCCCCCCCTTCCCTACCCTGTGACGCGCTGATCCAGCAACGTGACAGGAAGCCCGAAGGACAGGAGGTTTTGACCCCTGACCAATCAGAAAAAGGGGAGGAAGGTTTTACCAGTTCACCCCCTCATGACCCCTCACCCCTGATACGATGCAATGACAAAGCAGAGCCATGACACCAGTCATAGCGTGCTACATGAAGCGTTTAACAGCTTCACATAGACTCATGTGCGAACCTGCCATCTGAATTTTTCAAAGGAAGAAAAACACAGACCAAGAGAGGGCCCCTTTAAGGGCCCCGGTACAAGAGCTTACACATGTGACTTCTGTAGGCCAACACCTAACCCAGTTGTGGATCTTAACGACACACACAACCCTCCATCACAACAAAAAAGGCAAAAGTACACTCTCACTACCGTAAGAGGAACGCCGTTTTTCATAACGAGAGAAGACACAAGTCCTCAATTAAGAACTGGCCACAGGCCTTGCTAAGTCCACATGACAGCGACCAAACAATCTTTTCTAGAAGAAAATTGCTTCTCTAAGCAGGAGCACAACCCCAGCAGAAGCTGAGGGGTTACACCATATCCCCACAAACATAGTGAAACAATATATTGTAAACAAAATCATGTTTGAGGGGAGGGGGGGGGGGGAAACCGGGGGGACCACCCCTCACCACCTTACCCCTGATACGACTCGGTTGAACAGGTACAGCCCTGTTAATATGTGAACACGCCACCTGTTTATTGTCATCACAAGCTGAGAGAGGGACTCACCCCTCGATCACATGCCACTATGCATAGCTTTGCAGGGTTATTAACCCAGCCAGTTGTGAGCTCAACTACGTTGCCTAACGTTACATGAACACACAACTTCTCATCATACACAAAACCAGTGCATTTTTACTCACGTAAAAAACAACGCTGTTTTCTAGGTAGAGAGAAAGCTATACCAGCGATCAAGACAATTCACATACAACACATGTCGCATCCCCAAATGTAGTGAAGCAACATACGTTTTGGAAAAAAACATCGTTATTACAAAACATTCAGAAGGGAAGGAAGGAAGAGGCGTTAAGTGTCCAAAGGACCCCCCCATAGCAACACAACTGGCGCTCGCATATCAAAACCATCACTCACCCGGAGAGGCAGCTAGCTCTCACAACAGCCGAGCGCCTCTCAAGCAACGTCCAACTGCAGCAGCGGAGGTAATACCTGTCCAGCTGCAGCTTGGAGGAATGCAGGTGGGGATTAGGCCAGCTACGCAAGCCCCTAATACGAAAATGCCGGTGGAGGTCAGAATGATCATCATCTTCTAGACACCCCAGTGGCGAAGATATTATCGCTGTATTTCCTCAAAAATAGTGAGAGAGAAAACAAAGATATAATGTCAACGTAGCTCCTTGTTCATAGCTCCTATTCCTTTCTTCAATATTTCAGCAATCTCAAAGTGTGGTACATGCAGGCACTTGACGTGGTGAAAACTAAAGAAGGAGCTGTTAGTATGGCCACACCCTTGCTTATGTAGAGGAGCGGATGGGGGTGTGACCAGGCAGATGAGGTATGTAAAGGTGCATGTGAACATTTATTCAGTGCTAATACTGATATGGAAGAGTATTGCAGTAGACGCAGAGCGGAGCTATGCGATATATAACCTCTATGGTAGCCATCCTTACTGTACCAGTCACCACAAACTACACACTTTACAGTTTGGTACCAAGAGTTGCCAGTACTCAAAACCACCCTAGTATACACATAAATATTTGAAGAACCACTAAAGAACCACTAAGAACCACCAAGAACCACTGAAGAACCACTGAAGAACCACGAAGAACCACGAAGAACCACTAAAGAACCACTGAAGAACCACTGAAAAACCACGAAGAACCACTGACGAACCACAAAGAACCACGAAGAACCACGAAGAACCACTAAAGAACCACTGAAGAACCATGAAGAACCACTAAAGAACCACTGAAGAACCACTAAAGAACCACTGAAGAACCACTGAAGAACCACAAAGAACCGCTGACGAACCATGAAGAACCACGAAGAACCACTAAAGAACCACTAAAGAACCACTGAAGAACCACGAACAACCGCTGAAGAACCACTGAAGAACCACGAACAACCGCTGAAGAACCGCTGAAGCAAATAAATAAATCAGAAGTGAGCTCTAAAGCAGTGTGAACGTAGCCTGCGAGTCTGTTTGACTGTTAATTAATTAGGGATGAGTTCGAATTTTCGAATAGTCGTGCCAGTCTCCACATTCGATTTTCATGTCGGAGTCGAAAAATATATAATAATTATTATATATATATATATATATTTTAAGTGAAGCAAACCATTCTTATTTAATTAATACATTTTTATATTTAGAGGCAGCCTAATTGATCTAAAAGATGCACATGCTACTGTTTCTGTTTGTTTATTAAAACCGGTTGGCTACGATGGTGAGCGGTGTCATTTTGATTTATTGTCGGTCAGCTGAGCGATCAACGTTCTGAAGGATTATCTGAAGTGCCTATTTATGTGCGATACCCTTTTATTTGACTGGCAATATCACCTCCTGGTTTGGGAATAGCACCGCACAAGACCGTAGCAGACTACAGAGAGTGGCCCGTTCAGCCGAACGCACAATTGGAGGGGGGCTTCCCTCTCCAGGGCATTTACAACAAGCGGTGCATGGGCAAGGCTAAGAGAATTATCAAAGACTCCAGCCACCCAAACAACTGCCTCTTTGAACTGCTGCGGTCAGGCAAGCGATACCGGAGTCTCATGGCAAGCACAGAAAGACTCAGAAGAAGCTTCTATCCCCAGGCCATCAGGATGCTCAACGAACAATAACACTATGTAACAACCATCAAATGCACTCACAGCACACACATCCACACGCACACACTCACTTTAAACATACAACTCACTGCAGCACCCACTTTAACCACTTTAGAACACCTAAGCACACTTTATATTTATTGGTAAAGAATTTGCACTACAACCCATACCTCATTACACCTTACTGTTAATTGTACCTAAATTGTACCTCATCCCACTTCTGCTTTGCACTGTATAGTATATTGTATGGTAACTCAGCTACTTCTACTCTACATTGAGCATTGTATATATGTATACTGAACATTTTTGTCTACATTTTTGTCTACGTACTTGACTTCTATTTTATACTTGCTATACTTATTTTATACTTATCTATTTTTGCCTAGCACAGTCTCTGGAGCGAAACAGAAAGAAGCATTTTGTATAAAAGTATTCTGTACTTCTGTATGACAACTAATAAAGAAACTTGAAACTTGAACTTGATTTTAATGATCCACTCTATTAAAAAGAATAACTGAATTTAACTTAAACTGAACATTTTAACAGAATTTAAACTGAAACAGAAAATGGCAATTTTTGTGTTTTTTTTGGGGGGGGGCAAGTCGAATTTTCGAATATTCTGTCTTTTTTTTTGTTATTTTTGGTCAGTCATGCACATCACTACTGTTAATGTCCTCTAGTGTTTCATGTCCTCTTTATCAATCTGCACACTGGCGCTGCTGGCTGTGGTCTATTCTGGGGCAGACTTTTCCCCTACAAAATGTCTTCGCTTTCTTCATGTCGCCCTCACCTCAAGAAGTCAGGACTCAGGAGGGGTTTCATGTCTCGTCCTCTGGATAGCTGCATGGAATACACTGCAAATGTTTCCTTTTATTTAAAAAAATTAAATAAACCATATCTATTACATAATAGATAGAATTATTACACCCATGTCAAAATACTTCCCAAAGGTCAGTGAATACCACGACCACAACACCAGAGGGAGCTCCACAAATCATGTTAAACCCAGATTCGGCTCAAACAAGGAACTAAACACATTTCGCAATTATGCCACATCAATGTGGAACACCCTACCCACAGCTGTAAAGGAATGTGAATCACTACCCACTTTCAAAACCACTCTCAAAGAGCACCTACGGGAGACTGCTATTCGAAACTGGCCACCGTAAATGTCCTAACCCAACCCCCTCCAATGTACAGTAAATGTCCTAACCCAATAATACACAATTGACCCTCTTATTGGGACTAGTAAGGTTTAGTCGATAATCCAATGTACAGTCCCCCCCCCCGCCTACCCAACCCCCCCCAACCACCTCCAATTTACAGTTTCCCCCCCACCCCACCTACCCCACCCCCCCCCACCTCCTCCAATGTAGTTTCTACGTCAAATGTATATACTCTCTTTTTTAGACGCTTTTTGTATCACAAACAGTGATACAATGTATAGATGTAGCAGTAGTACTGTCTATCTGTATACATGTATGTCATATATGATGAATTGAAAATGGGGGGACCCTGATGTAAACAAGACGAAAGTCTTTCTCTGGTCTGCATGTATTGAGCTGTACTGTACTGTACCCATTCTGTAATCTGTTAATAAAGTTTTCAATCAATCAATCAATTCGGAAAAAGAGAGGGGGCGCGGTCTCGGTGATCGTCACTTATGAATGACGTCACTAAAAAGGGACCGCAAAAAAAACGCTTTGTGAATTCACAACAGAGGGGAGAATAATATCAATTCAAAACAGAACATACGTGTTAAACGCAATAGGGAAGAAGTTATTATTCCTCCAGCCATGTCTGTAAACTATGCTGCTGGACTCTCACCCTATGCAGACAAAGGAATATGCGGACTCCCTGAGGTAAGGACGAGCAAGTTGCCTTACTACAAACGCTAACTAGTTGTGCCCAATGCTAGTTAGTTAGCCATGTTGACTAGTTAGCAGGTATGCAGAGAGCATGAATGAATGAAAACTTTATTTAACAGATTGCAGAATGGGTACAATACAGTACGGTACACACACTTGTTAAGGGGATGCAGACCAGAGAAAGACTTTCGTCTTGTTTACATCAGGGTCAGCCTGTATGTCATGTATGTCCCTATGCCATAAATGTCATATATTGTGTATGTCATAAATGTCACTATGAATTGAAAATGGGGGACCCTGGTGTAAACAAGACGAAAGTCTTTCTCTGGTCTGCATCCCCTTAACAATTGTGTGTATTGAGCCGTACTGTATTGTACCCATTCTGCAATCTGTTAATAAAGTTTTCAATCAATCAATTCATTCCCCCATTTTCAATTCATAGTGACATAACATGACATACAGGTATATAGTACTGTTATATTTGTGACATATACGATATGCAAATATACAGTACTGTTACCCATAGATCCTAACGGAGAATATATATATATGATGGGGAGGAGACTGTACATTAGGAGGGGGTGGGTGGGTGGGAGAGAAATATACATACGGTGGGGAGGAGACTGTCTATTAGGAGGGGGTGGGGGGGTTTGGACATTTACGATGGCCAGTTTAGAATTGCAGCCTCCCGTAGGTGCTCTTTAAGAGCGGTTTTGAATGTGGGGGTAGGGATTCACATCTTTTTAACGGCTGTGGGTAGGGCGTTCCACATGGTTGTGGAAGTATTCTCTCTGTTATGCATAGCACAGAGATGAAAATGTCGGCCATTGCTCTGCCTCTTTACTCAACCGTGGGTGCTGTGGCAGGCTTTTGACAGTCCAGAGGAGTTGAAGAGGAAGGTGGAGGATCTGGCTCAGCTGATTAAGGAGTCGGAGTACCTGGTTGTCCACTCGGGGGCAGGTATCAGCACATCAACAGGCATACCCGACTTCAGGTAAACCACCAACACAGTCACACAACCACTGCAGTTGATTGATTGAATTGATTGATTGAAAACTTTATTAACAGATTGCACTGCAGAATGGGTACAATACAGTAGGTCAATACACACAATTGTTAAGGGGATGCAGACCAGAGAAAGACTTTCGTCTTTCCCCCATTTTCAATTCATAATGACATTTATGACATACACAACATACAGATATATATCATGACATTTATGACATACATGAGTCATACAGATATACAGTACTGTTACATTTGTGACATACAAGATATGCAAATATACAGTACTGTTAAACAGAGATCATAACAGAAAATATATACATACGAGGGGGAGGAAACTGTACATTAGGAGGGGGTGGGAGGGGGGGTTCGGACATTTTTAGAGCCAAAGTTAGTCTAGCTAGACCACCACACATTCCACCACAATATCCCAAGACTTGATATTATGGTGAGTTAAATCGCAAATTTCAAATGTACACGAGTATCAGCAATCGCATATGAATCAATAGGAGCGGCCCCTAACTCGATAAGTGTGGGAAGTGACCTCAGCCTTGACTAGAGCCACAGAGACCAGTCACTCCAAACTATGGGCCTTTGATGTTAATACTAGGAAATGTAACCGTATGCTCAGCCCTGACAACACCCCTGCACAAAAAAGGCAGTAAATTAGACCCAGGCAACTACCGCCCTGTTTCTATCCTTACCTCCATCTCGAAAGTCATGGAACATTTTTTATACGAACAGGTCGAAAAATACCTTGCGGAAAAAAATCAAATCTACGAATTCCAATCTGGCTTCAGAACATCCCACTCCACTGACACATGCCTTCTATATTTAAACGACCACATCAAACAAGAGGTGGACGCGGGCAAATACTGCGGCATGGTCATGCTGGACCTACAAAAGGCCTTCGACACTGTCAATCACACCATTCTGATTGACAAGCTAAAAGCAATTGGTTTTGATAGTCTATTAGCTGGATGCAATCCTACCTGGAGGGGAGAGAGCAGATGGTGGAGGTAAACGGTACCCTATCCCCCCCCCCCTCACAGTGAGCTGTGGTGTTCCACAAGGAAGCATACCAGGTCCGCTACTGTTCCTAATTTATGCAAATGACATGTCGTCAGCTTGTGACTGCAACTTGTTCCTGTTTGCGGACGACTCAGCCCTGCTGGTCTCTGACAAGAACAAGTTACAGGTTGAAAAAACCCTCAGCTCAGAACTAGGCAAAATCTGCATATGGCTCGCTGATAACAAACTATCATTACACATGGGCAAAACAGAGTCCATTCTTTTCGGTTCAAATAACAAACTCAGCAAGACCGACGGCTTCTCAGTTACAGTGGGTGACAATATTGTCACAAGGAAAGAAGATATTACCTACCTGGGTTCCATCCTAGAGGCAAATCTTTCCTGTGACAAAATGGCATCCAATGTAATAAAAAAAGTCAACCAACGAACTCGATTCTTGTACCGGATCTCCTCGCTGGTAAACAAGAATACCCGAAGACTCTGGCAGGAGCACTCATTCAAGGGTACTACGACTATGCTTGCACCTCATGGTACCAAAGCACCTCAAAGGCGCTAAAAACAAAATTACAAACATCTCAAAACAAACTGGTTTTGCTTGACCTTACTCCTAGAACCCACCTCACCCCTGCCCACTTTGACAACCTAGGATGGCTTAGAGTAGACGACAGAGTACAGCAACTTGCAATGGGCCTGGTCTACAAGATACACTACACGACCAAGGTACCCATGTACATGTCAAAATACTTCCCAAAGGTCAGTGAATACCACGATCACAACACCAGAGGGAGCTCCACAAATCATGTTAAACCCAGATTCGGCTCAAACAAGGGACTAAACACGTTTCGCAATTATGCCACATCAATGTGGAACGCCCTACCCAAAGCTGTAGTGTAAAGGAATGTGAATCACTACCCACTTTCAAAAACACTCTCAAAAAACACCTACGGGAGACAGCAATTCGAAACTGGCCCCTGTAAATGTCCTAACACAACCCCCTCCAATGTACAGCAAATTACCAAGTATGGTCTTGTCAATATTCCAATGTACAGTTTTGCTTGTACAGTTGTACAGTGTCCCCCACCCACCCCTCCTACCCAACCTCCCCCGCCGCCCCCACCCACCCAACCATCTCCAATGTACAGTCCCCTCCCACCTACCCAACCTCCTCCAATGTACAGTTTCTACATCAAATGTATATACTCTTTTTTTCTGGACTCTTTTCGTATCACAAACCGTACAGTATTTGCAAATCTGGTATGTCATAAATGTATAGATGTAGCAGTACTGTCTATCTGTATGTCATGTATGTCATATATGTTACGATGAATTGAAAATGGGGGACCCTGATGTAAACAAGACGAAAGTCTTTCTCTGGTCTGCATCCCCTTAACAATTGTATGTATTGAGCTGTACTATACTGTACCCATTCTGCAATCTGCTAATAAAGTTTTCAATCAATCAAGCCCACAACTTGCTAAACAATATAAGGGTCACACAATAGGATATCTTCTCAATAAATTAAGCTTAGAGATTAGAACTAAGTTGAATATGAATTGTCTTTTTGATAATCACAAATCACACAAGTTAATCTCTTTGGCAGATAATGTGGCGTTTATTAGATAATGCTGTCACTAAGTTGTAGTCCTTTTAGTTTTGTAGTGACATAATTTAGACCTGTCATGGTAATATGTTCTTATCTGTATTGTGTGGATGTTGTAGCACAAGCACATGTGTGATGATTGCCAGTGGCAATGGTAGCTATGAGCTTTCTACTTGGAAATTCACGTTAGCTTTTCAGGTCATAAGAAACACTTGAGAACTTGGTTGGACTATGGATAAAATTTCTCCCTCCTTATATCTAAAATATCAACAAATAACATGCAGCAGGTTACCAAATATCGCAGTCATGTTCAAGGAGTGAAATATCACCTAGGTATCATTTTCAGCACATGCACATTTAAACAGACTAGACTAGCAGACTAGTATACACTATGCTACTTAGGAATCTACCGTGCCTATATGTCTACTTCTAATATGCACTCAAGACTGTAACACTCAAGTTTGACAATGTTTGACGGAAAATCTTACTTACCCTTAGCTGCCAGAGTTGTACCCTACATTCGGACTTGTTGTACAGAACTTGTAAGTCGCATTGCATGTCAGAATGAGGCTACTTGCAGGATTTCTTGATCGCAGGTGACATTGCAACTTGATAGACAAACCAGAAGACTTGAGAAGATTGTCAATGTGAAAGCATGAAAAATAGTAGAATTGCTAACAAGGCTATAGAACCAAATCTGGTGGGAAGCCTCCATGTTGGTTCAAACTAGTTCAAATGCATTCACTCCAAGTAGTTACAGTGACCTAGTATCAAGTCATCCTCATCATTATTCCTATGTACCTTTTCAATGGAATTGCATTGCCAGGCAACAGCTCGGGTCGAAGTTTATTTCCTGTCAGCTATATTAGTAAACAAAACAATGCAACAGAAAATAAACATGGGCCCATGCTACCTACTCCAGTCCTTGTGCTAAGCTAGGCTACCTGCTACCTACTCCAGTCCTTGTGCTAAAAAAACAACAGGGCTTTTGAGGTGATGAAATCACTGCGCCCAGACAGCAGTGGTTCGGCAGAAAATAGTTCACAGTAGGGGTGTAACGATGCATCAATTAATCTAAATGCATCGATTCTAATGTGTTCGATTCGATGCATCGATTTGAGTATGTTGGAATCGATTATAATCGAAATTAATCGGAAAGAAAAAACCTTTTATTTTTTAATGTTTTTTTTTGCGTGTATTGTTTTTATTGACCTATAGTCCATTCATGCTGAGTGAATCAGTTCCCCCAGCCACATTTGTGTATTCAAATTTTTTTGGGGAATTAAGTGATACAAAATTTATCGAAAATTAATCGAATCAAATCGAATCGAATCGTGGTCAAATGAAGAGATTTCACCTGCAGATTCCTCCTGAGCAACCTCGGAAGGATCCGCCCCTTCCTGACAAAAGAAGCCACCCAATTCCTCGTCCAATCAACAGTCATCTCCCGCCTCGACTACAGCAACGCACTGCTCGCTGGCCTCCCGGCCACTGCCACCAAGCCTCTTCAACTCATTCAGAACGCAGCGGCCCGCCTGATCTCAAACCTACCGAAGTCGGCCCATGTCACCCCACTTCTTAGGGACCTGCACTGGCTCCCCATGGCTGCACGAATCCGCTTCAAGGCCCTCGACCTAGCATACCGTGCGGCAAAGGGAACCGCTCCCGCCTACCTCCGGTCAATGGTCTCCAACTACACACCCTCAAGACCCCTACACTCTGCATCTTCTGGCCGCCTCAGACCTACTCCTATCCAAGCTCCGGGAGGGTCATCAAGGAGAAGCCGCCTATTCTCAGTCCTTGCCCCACAATGAACTACCCACCCCAGTTAGAACAGCCGAAACCCGTCCAATCTTTCGCTGTCGACTAAAGACGCACTTCTTCAACCATTATCTGAAAAAAAAAATATATATCTAACCTTACTGTCATGCACTTGTCCTAATAAACTAACCTACACTGTAGCACTCAACACTTTGATGAACATTGTTACTCAGCTGATAGAGTTGTGCCCCTCCTGCTGTCTTGTCGTACAGAACTTGTAAGTCGCTTTGGATAAAAGCGTCAGCTAAATGACTAAATGTAAATGTAAAATGTAAATGATGCATTGAATCGTTGCCTGAAGAATCGTAATCTAATCGAATCGTGAGGTCGAATCGTTACACCCCTAGTTCAGAGTATATATCTGCTTAGAAAACGAAAATGTAATTTTTTTTTATCCATGTGGTAAATACACAGGTCACAACATGTTTACAGGAACGTTTTGGAGTTGTATTTGGAGTGTATTTCGTGACTGTTGGGAACTAGGCTACACTGGCACACCTACTTCCAGTGAATGACGCTAAGCTAGGCTAACGGTGCGGCTGTTCCCTAAGCCTAATGCATGCACAGAGAAGAAAAGGGTATCTGCTTGTCTAACTCCAGGGTAGATGGCAAATAAGCTAATTTCCCAAAAAGTTGGCGTGTTCCTTTAAAACATACAAAAAAACATTAAACTAATTAAATTAATGTTAGAGCAACACATAATAGAAATCTAGAAAATTGCATGCGATTGAATGTATGCCTTCATTACACAATCTTTTTTTTAGCTGGCATGCAGCGTCACCATGTGTCACATTTACATTTAGTCATCTAGCTAACTCTTTTATTGAAAGCGACTTACAAGTTCTGTACAACAAGTCAGCAGGAAGGGTACAACTCTTTTCAGCTGAGTAACAATGTTCGTTGTCAAAGAGGGTGCTACCGTCTGCACAGTAGTAAAGACATTAGCAGTTGTTTGCAGTACCTCTTAACCGCCAGGTGAGGGCGATAGATCCACCCTGCAGTTGTTTGCAGTACCTCTGAACCAGCAGATGAGGGCGATATATCCTCATTACCGTGGCTTTATTTGACAGTGCTGCCTTGCAGACTGTTGAGAACAGTAACACTCTCAGTCAGACTCTCTGTGCTATTTTTGGTTCAGCCACACAAGGCATTGTTGTACCAGCGTCTCTTGCCGCCACCTTTTTGCCCGTTGTCAAGAGACATCTCAGACCTTCTCATACCTCACTCATTAAACCGGGCCCTTAGATCCTCTTACACACTTCTATTGTCTGTCCCTGGGGCCCGGCTTGCAACCTGGGGTGATCGTGCCTTTCAGGTAGCTGCTTCCAAGCTATGGAACGCCCTCCCTTTCTCGCTGAGATCAGTAGAAACATGCAACTCTTTAAAAAAATAAAAGAAACAGCTAAAAACGCTACTGTTCAGACAGGCGTTTGGCTAATTTTATCTTGGTCTTATTTTGTATTATATCTCTAGTTGGTGTGTTTAATTGGTTCTATGTATTATTAATGATGTTGTTTGATGCTCTTAATTTCTTTTGATTGCAAAGCACTTTGTGATCCTGATCCTGTATCTAGCAAGGTGCTATATAAATAAAATGTACTTCCTTACTTACATGAGATGTGTAAGTGTGTGTGTGTGTGTCAGTCATATCTCAACAAGTAATGGCCAGATTGCTATGAAATTTGCCAGATTCATAACCCCTTGGATTGGTGATTGGTGATTCCATGACATTTTTCCTAGCACCACCATCATGCTTATATTTTCAAATGAGTGCATCTCCTGGCCTGTTTGTTATACAGTCATAAATTGCACTCGCTGTGAACATTCATGACCCCTAAAGGAAGACGCATGTTTATGACAGTGACCCAGTGACCTTTCCTGCAGTGATGTCCTAACTCAGTTGTACAGTAAATAACCAAGTATGGCTTTGTCAGTATTCCAATGTACAGTGTCCCCCACCCACCCCCTACCCCCCCCCCCCCCCCACCTCCAATGTACAGTCCCCCCCCACCCACCCAACCCCACCCCACCTACCAAACCTCCTCCAATGTACAGTTTCTACGTCAAATGTATATACACTCTTTTCTGGACACTTTTTGTATCACAAACAGTACTGTATTTACAAATCTGGTATGTCATAAATGTATAGATGTAGCAGTACTGTCTATCTGTATGTCATGTATGTCATATATGTTATGATGAATTGAAAATGGGGGACCCTGATGTAAACAAGGCGAAAGTCTTTCTCTGGTCTGCATCCCCTTAACAATTGTATGTATTGAGCTGTACTGTACTGTACCCATTCTGCAATCTGTTAATAAACTTTTCAATCAATCAATCAATCAATCAGCGGAAACCTGGCTTTTCATTTTTGATCAGTCTGCCTGTGTCTGTCAGCTTGAGTTGACCTTGGATGGACTATTATTAAAGGCGCAGGCTCCCGTGTGCCTGAATTTCCCCCAAGGAGATCGATAAAGGAATAATCGTATCTTATCTTTTAGAATGCTAGTCCCCACCCGGTAAACAGGATACGCCTAGAGCTGTCCGTCAGGCTGATTTGGCCTTGACTGATACCATTTCTTATGACCACACACGCTCACACACACACACACGCACACACGCACACACACATACACATACACAGTCATACACATACACATACACACACATACTCCGGCACAGCTAGTCTGGCCTTCAGAGATAGAACCTTAGCTTGACATTATTGCAGAGTGTAGAACTTCATGCTACATCAGCGCTGTCTGTCGGCCATCATGATTCCCATGGCTTTTATATGTCCTCGGGCGCCCCCCCCCCCCCCCCCGTGAGAAGAAGATGCACGTAATGCGTGACGTCCGACGAACGCCGGTTTGGTTCTTCTTTGAACCGGTCTCGGGGCCGGGCAGAGGCCGCGAGTGGCGTTGGCAAATGAGAGACGCCGGCGCTGTTGTGGACGAGGTTCAAACGGAATGAGCGAGATGAGACTCGTGTGGTGGTGGTGGTGGTGGGTGTATTTTTAGTATTCTTCACAGACGGCATCTCCCCGCCTGATGCATGCTGATGCGTTACCTCTTCCGCACACTCAGCAAGCTGCCTCGGCGTGAGCGGACATTATACAGTCCCTGTTCAACCTTATATTCCACCCACGCATCCAAACTGTCAGCGCGGGGGGGGGGGGGGTAAGCCACAAAAGACGGTGAGAGTCTGAAAATATTTTGTAGGCATTTTTTCTTAAGTTTTGGAAGTTTCACCACATACATTTTACATAACGCGTCTTCATTTTTGTAGGTTTCCCGGGGTGCAAAAAATGCAGACGGAATTTGGATCGGTGATATTCTACCTTACCCTTTTATACCGTACCTCTAAACCAGGGGTTCTCAAACTTTTTCATACCGCGACCCCATTTTATTTAGGATTTCTTTTGGGGACCTCACACTTGAACACATTGAGTGCCACGGCCCTTCCGGGAAGTGCATCTGGCCTTGCCGTCCATTAACCCCATGTAAACGCTCGCCTTGTTTGTAGAGCTAAACCTATATTTTATATTATAGCTATGGGTCTAATAACGCCGTCGATTGTCAGTGAGTTGCTTCTGGTCAACGTGCAAAAAACGGATAATTTTTTCATCCGTACATTTCCGTTTTAAATATGAATATAGTTTGGGTGCTTCTGAGTAATTCCAGGAAAAAGACGCGAAAATAGCGTTTTTGTGTAATTCACTTATCACCTTGTCATTTTTTGCCTGATTATCAAATCTTCCTGAAATCAACGCTAGATTATCATTATTATGTCTCCTCGTGCATACATGAAATGGGCCCTGGAGCGCGGCGCTGTTGTGTGTGCCTTTACACATATGTTGGATAGGATTATGTAATTGGTTTGTCATTAAAAACCAATAATAATCGCTCGCCGGCTTCGCTGACCAGAGCTCTCTCAGATTCAAAGTTTTAATTGCAGCCTGGAACATACATGTTTCGGAACCAATGAAATAACAACGTTACAATGTACAGTTTCTGACAGCTGGCTGTGTTGTGAAATGTGCATAACGTTATGAATAAACCGCGAAGTCACGCGAAATAACGTTATACGCAAATCTGTTATTATTAGTAAGACACAACATTTCCGTAGCAATTGACCACCAGACTCTTTCTCTTAAGGCATTAACTGGGTTAATTAATATAAATGTTATATTGTAACTGTCTAGTTACACATTGGTTCCGAAACATGTATGTTCCAGGCTGCAATTAAAACTTTGAATCTGAGAGAGCTCTGGTCAGCGAAGCCGGCGAGCGATTATTATTGGTTTTTAATGACAAACCAATTACATAATCCTATCCAACATATGTGTAAAGGCACACACAACATATTCCAGTTAACGGTATATTTTTTTAATGATTCGTTATGGCGTAATCAATACTTCCATGCGTATAAATTGCGTTCGCGACCTCCATGTTTTGGGGCTATTCATCAGAAAACTCGGATCCGGGATTCGGCTCCCATCCGTCGGGCAACAACTGTGGGTTTTCAGCCTCTCTCTCTGGAGCTTAACGGAGTTTCGACTCCTGGCTAGAGGAGCTTGTCGCGGCTCATGCGCATGCGCGCGCTCGGCCAATCAGAGAGGGGTCTGCAGAAATGGCCTCAACCAATCAGAGAGGGGTCTGCAGAAATGCGGCTACGACTTGTAGAGACGCGTGTGGACCATGGAGGAGAGCGGGGAGACTTTTATTCACCTCTCTCTTGACTTCCACCCCCCCTCCCCCCCCCTCCAGGGGACCTAAAGGTGTGTGGACCATGGAGCAGAGGGGGGAGACGCCCCACTTCGAGACCACGTTCGAGGACGCGCGGCCCAGCCTCACCCACATGGCGCTCCTGGGGCTCCAGCGGGCCGGCTACCTGAAGTGCCTCGTCAGCCAGAACGTGGACGGCCTACACGTGCGCTCCGGCTTCCCCAGGTAATAATAATAATTAGGGATGTCCGATATTATCGGCCTACCGATATTGGCATTAAAATGTAATATCAGAAATGATCGGTATCGGTTTAAAAAAAACTTTTTTTTCCTACATTTATTTAACCTTTATTTACCCATGCAAGCAAGTAAGAACAAATTCTTATTTTATTTATTGTCAAAAGTATGCATAATGTTGTGTTAATTCCACGACAAGAGATATGTAATGTTAATTACCTGAAATTATTCAGTTTTTGGGGGGGGGGGGGGGGGGGGGGGACCCTGCATATATCGGTATCGGTTGATATCGGTATCGGAAATTAAGAGTGGGGACAATATCGGTATATCGGTAAAAAAGCCAATATCGAACATCCCTAATAATAATAATATTACAATAATAAGTTTATCATCAAATAATCTTGAGTGAATACGCTGACCTATAAAAAATGCAAATGAAAACATACACATGACTAAGCCTCTCGCATTTTCGGACACACACACACTCACACACGCAAGCTCGCACACACGCACGGGCGAGAAGGGGGTTTGAAAGGATCTAAATTGAATTATGATTCCTCCGATGTTCATCTTTATATTACACATTGGGGTCATTTCGGCAGCCTTCCGCGAAATATCAGCCAGCATAATCAGATATCCCTTCACATCATATGCATAAATATAAATGGTAATACGGTCAGATAAATATCAGAGGAAATGATTAACACATACCACTGAAAAGAACCCTCACAAGATAAAATGTATAGCTATATTATAACGGAAGGTAATTAACAATAATAATAATAATAATAATAATAATAATAATAATAATAATAATAATAATAATAATAATAATAATAATAATAATAATAATAATAATAATAATAATAATAATAATAATAATAATAATAATAATACATTCAATTTATAGTGCACTCTACATTTGGAAACCAAATCTCAGAGTGCTACAGGGTAAAAACATAGACTTTAAAAACATAGGCAATTAAAAAAACAAGGCATAAAAACATTTAAAAAAAGGGATAAAACAACCAAGGCATGTATAAAAAGGTTAAAACTAAGAGAAGGCTTTTGTGAAGTATGTTTCTAGTCCTCTTTTAATAAAGGAAGTAGTGGTCTGTGGTGCTCTGAGGTGGTCAGGGAGGGCGTTCCACAGGCGGGGAGCAGCCCAGCAGGAGGCCTGGTTGCCCCCCTGGTGCGGAGCTTGGTCCTGGGGGGGAAGGAGGCGGTTTGTGTTGGCGGAGCGAAGGTTACAGGTGGAGGGTTCTGGGGTGAGGAGATCTTTGAGGTAGGGGGGGGGGGGGGGGGGCATTTCCGTGGATGCACTGATGGGTCAGAAGGGATATTTTGTATTCAGTCCGGGCGGTGATGGGGAGCCAGTGAGTGAAGTGAGTGGAGGATGGGTGTGATGTGGTCGTGTTTACGCCGCACTCTCATCGGGTAACTCTGCGACCCCTGCCCCCCGCTGACCCCGTCTACCCCCACAGCCAAAGGCAGGCGGAGAGAGGGCGTGAACTCCCCACAGTCACTCGGCTCCGCCCGGCCCCCTGCATGTAGATGAGGGAGGGGAGTCGCCAGAGAGCTCCCAGGATGCGGTCTTTAACTGACCTTTGACCCCGTAGCACTACCTTTTTTATAAGGTTATTCATTTAATTGCATATCACCACTACGTTGTTGGCTATATTATGGTAAAGGGAGGTCACGATAATTATGTACTGTGTATCTTGGAGCTGGGGAAAATCTACGAACCAACGTTTTCTGTGAGCTGAGCTTATGATTCTTCTCATTATTTCCTGCAGTTTGACCCGGAGCTTTAAATGTGGAGTGTTGTTTTATGTTTTACAGTTCCAGCTACAGTCATTCAACCAAAAAAAAAACGTTTAGGAGAACTTTGTCAATGAATTATTATTCATCATCACATCCCAACCATTCATCTTTACATTTCAATAAGGCTGAGACCACTTATCGATAACTGCGTGAATAATTTTGTTGCATGTGTAAATTTCTTTCTAAATACTCTATACTATACTAAAATACTATGTCATGTTTTAGTTAAAACATCCCCATTTCATGTAAATTCACTTGAATTGCAACTCTGCACGGTGCATTCAATATCACATCCAGAGACCAGCGACTATAAAATGAGAAGGATCACTGTGGTAGTTTTGAATGGGGAAATCTGTAACACTAAAGATGGCGGCAACCACAAAGAATTGCTGCAAAATAAACATACATTTGGTTGTTTAAATAATAATAAATTATATATATATATTTTTTTAATACTAATACAAATATCAACATTTATCGATTTTGACCCGATTTATCGATTCTTCCAAATGACATATCGTCTCAGCCTTACTTTCAACCATAGTGAGTGAACTGACCCTGAGCCAGAAATCCAATATTCCATTCAGTGCATGACGTACCGTAGACCCACAGGCCCATTGGGAATGCTCTCCTGTTCTGTGGATAATTAGAAACTAATTTAGATTTCGAGGCTCCAATTCGATTTCTTGATTTATTTGTGCGTTAAAATGTATTCATATAACGCTCTAATTATAGAGATTATATATATTACAGAGCTGGGTTTGGCTCAGAAAAACATTGTCCTCCTTCTTTTGATTAGTAAATATCATACATTTAGTTTTTTATTTTCGATTTAGGGATCGACTTATTGTTATCAAACCATATCTCGAGTTTACTACACATTTCATTTACAATGTCATCAGCGCATTTTCTAAGGTCCTTTCTTGAACTGAATACATTTGTATCGTTTGTATTTGTATCGTCGGCAAATAAAACAAATTGCAATATGCAATAATAAAACACTCGCTATATTCAAAACCTATTTACGTCACCGCTTCCCTAATAAGCAATTTCTCAGCTATACGTCCAGACCGCCATCAGCCTCTTCCTTTGAATGGCCAGTATACACTTCTAATATTACCATATAGAGTCGCTACTCGACATCCACATCATTCATCATAACAAGGCAGTGTTTCCCACAGGATTTTGTGAGACTGTGGCGGGTGAACCTCTGACCCTCTAGGGGGGTCCGGGGGCATGCTCAAGTTTCAAGTTCAAGTTTCTCCCCCGTGAATTGTTATTTTTTTTGTACATTTGAAAGTTAAATGCATCAATCTGGTGCACTTTGAGAGCAAAATAAAGAAGCCAGATCTATGATGAACTTTGTGCTCAAAACACAAAATCGACTAGACTAGAGCGTACATTTGAGCCATCAAAGAAATGAAGCAAAAGTGGTTACCTGTGTTGAACTGGTTTATTTTTTTTGAAAATAAAAAGATATACTGGATTACTATTACGACTACTACCACTGCCAATACTACTCATACATCCCTATTGGCAAACTATATATTTAAAAATAAATATATATATTTTCGGTTCATTATAAAACTGTGGGCGGGACAAATGAGGTGCAAATCCAGAGCCTGCAGAATAATGAAAGACCCCCACCACCCCAATAACAGCCTGTTCCAGCTGCTGAGGTCAGGCAGACGCCTGCGAACCCCAGCTACTAGGACAGAGAGGCTTAGGCTCAGCTTCTTCCCCCAGGCCATCAGAGTCCTGAACAATGAACATTGAGTGCCACAGAACACTGATTTATCCACACACAAGCACACATGAGCACACACACGACACGCACGCTGTGCACGCTCACACACCAGCAGCCACTTTAACACTTTAACATGAGCGGGCACACACTCATGCCGCACACGCCCACACTTATGGCCAAAAAGGAAAGGTCACTTTAATATTACCAGTATAACAACAGTAACAGTGTATTGCACTACCTAAGCTACCTAGCATGTCCTATATGCCCTGTAAATAACTATGTACAGATACCGAGATGTCCCACCATGTTACCTGTTACCTGTTTATTGCACAATGTTGTTTTTTATTGGATTCTATTACATGTTGTACCACTGTATTGCACATCGTTGCGGGCAAGACCACCCGCATTTCATTGTATACTTGTATGCCGTGACAAATAAAACTCTTGACTTGACTTGACTTGAATGAGCGGGCCGCCACAGTCTAGGTAATTAATGGGAAACACTGCAAGGAAATAATGCAGCAGACTGAAGTGACATGCTGTATTCTTATCTGTGCTGGTGCCAGTTCACAGAGTGGGTTCTGTGGAGGGCCACAGTGAGTTCTGTGGTGGGCCACAGTGAGTTCCGTGGAGGGCCACAGTGAGTTCTGTGGAGGGCCACAGTGAGTTCTGTGGAGGGCCACAGTGAGTTCTGTGGAGGGCCACAGTGAGTTCTGTGGAGGGCCACAGTGGGTTCTGTGGAGGGCCACAGTGAGTTCTGTGGAGGGCCACAGTGGGTTCTGTGGAGGGCCACAGTGAGTTCTGTGGAGGGCCACAGTGGGTTCTGTGGAGGGCCACAGTGAGTTCTGTGGAGGGCCACAGTGAGTTCTGTGGAGGGCCACAGTGGGTTCTGTGGAGGGCCACAGTGAGTTCTGTGGAGGGCCATAGTGAGTTCTGTGGAGGGCCACAGTGAGTTCTGTGGAGGGCCTTAGTGAGTTCTGTGGAGGGCCACAGTGGGTTCTGTGGAGGGCCACAGTGGGTTCTGTGGAGGGCCATAGTGAGTTCTGTGGAGGGCCACAGTGAGTTCTGTGGAGGGCCTTAGTGAGTTCTGTGGAGGGCCTTAGTGAGTTCTGTGGAGGGCCTTAGTGAGTTCTGTGGAGGGCCTTAGTGAGTTCTGTGGAGGGCCTTAGTGAGTTCTGTGGAGGGCCACAGTGAGTTCTGTGGAGGGCCACAGTGAGTTCTGTGGAGGGCCTTAGTGAGTTCTGTGGAGGGCCACAATGAGTTCTGTGGAGGGCCACAGTGAGTTCTGTGGAGGGCCACAGTGTGGGTTATGTGGAGGGCCACAGTGGGTTCTGTTGAGGGCCACAGTGTGTTCTGTGGAGGGCCACAGTGGGTTCTGTGGAGGGCCACAGTGGGTTCTGTGGAGGGCCACAGTGAGTTCTGTGGAGGGCCATAGTGGGTTCTGTGGAGGCCACAGTGGGTTCTGTGGAGGGCCACAGTGAGTTCTGTGGAGGGCCTTAGTGAGTTCTGTGGAGGGCCACAGTGAGTTCTGTGGAGGGCCTTAGTGAGTTCTGTGGAGGGCCACAGTGAGTTCTGTGGAGGGCCACAGTGAGTTCTGTGGAGGGCCACAGTGAGTTCTGTGGAGGGCCACAGTGAGTTCTGTGGAGGGCCTTAGTGAGTTCTGTGGAGGGCCACAGTGAGTTCTGTGGAGGGCCACAGTGAGTTCTGTGGAGGGCCACAGTGAGTTCTGTGGAGGGCCACAGTGAGTTCTGTGGAGGGCCTTAGTGAGTTCTGTGGAGGGCCACAGTGAGTTCTGTGGAGGGCCACAGTAAGTTCCGTGGAGGGCCACAGTGAGTTCTGTGGAGGGCCACAGTGAGTTCTGTGGAGGGCCACAGTGAGTTCTGTGGAGGGCCACAGTGAGTTCTGTGGAGGGCCACAGTGGGTTCTGTGGAGGGCCACAGTGAGTTCTGTGGAGGGCCACAGTGGGTTCTGTGGAGGGCCACAGTGAGTTCTGTGGAGGGCCTTAGTGAGTTCTGTGGAGGGCCACAGTGAGTTCTGTGGAGGGCCTTAGTGAGTTCTGTGGAGGGCCACAGTGAGTTCTGTGGAGGGCCTTAGTGAGTTCTGTGGAGGGCCACAGTGAGTTCTGTGGAGGGCCACAGTGAGTTCTGTGGAGGGCCACAGTGAGTTCTGTGGAGGGCCTTAGTGAGTTCTGTGGAGGGCCACAGTGAGTTCTGTGGAGGGCCACAGTGAGTTCTGTGGAGGGCCACAGTGAGTTCTGTGGAGGGCCTTAGTGAGTTCTGTGGAGGGCCACAGTGAGTTCTGTGGAGGGCCACAGTGAGTTCTGTGGAGGGCCTTAGTGAGTTCTGTGGAGGGCCACAGTGAGTTCTGTGGAGGGCCTTAGTGAGTTCTGTGGAGGGCCACAGTGAGTTCTGTGGAGGGCCACAGTGAGTTCTGTGGAGGGCCACAGTAAGTTCCGTGGAGGGCCACAGTGAGTTCTGTGGAGGGCCACAGTGAGTTCTGTGGAGGGCCACAGTGAGTTCTGTGGAGGGCCACAGTGAGTTCTGTGGAGGGCCACAGTGGGTTCTGTGGAGGGCCACAGTGAGTTCTGTGGAGGGCCACAGTGAGTTCTGTGGAGGGCCACAGTGGGTTCTGTGGAGGGCCACAGTGTGGTGGTCTCTCTCTCTCTCGTTTCGGGAGCAGCTGTAGCGCGCGGCACAGTGTGTATGTTATGTGTGCTCTGTCGCGAGGGTCTATCTGATTCTCTCTCTCTCTCTCGCTCTCTCTCTCTCGCTCGCTCTGTCAAACCCCGTTTGGTGCGCTACAACCACAGAGCCAATCGGATCACTATCCGCTCCATCCTCGCCTCATTACGTCACGATGCGAGTCAAATCAGAATGACCTAATTAAATCGAGCAGGAAATGGTCTGAGCTGAATGAGAGCAATCCGCCAATATGGTATTTAGACACAAAAACACATTGATACTAACTCCTATTACTATAATACAATGCTAGAGACTCAAAAAAGACATTTATAATGCATCTCACCTTTAAATCTTAGTCAAAAAGTGCATTCCATGTCAATAATGAGAATATATAAAAGGCAAGTATTTCACAATATTTGCACAGCTCTTTATATTTAGTGAGTAGTATTTAGGGGTGGCATTTTTAATACTACCGGTACTACCTTTGTACATTGTACTTTTGTAGTACAGTGTCTTTGTATTTGAAAGGAAAACTCCAACATTTTGGGAAATTAGCTTATTTGCCATCTACCCTGGAGTTAGACAAGAAGATGCATACCTTTTTCTTCTCTGTGCATGCAGTAGGAGTAGGAAGACGTTGGGAACTAGGCTAATGGAGGAACCTACTTCCAGTGACTGACGCTAAGCTAGGCTAACAGTGCGCGTCTTCCTACTCCTACTGCATGCACAGAGAAGAAAAAAGGTATGTATCTTCTTGTCTAACTCCAGGGTAGATGGCAAATAAACTAATTTCCCAAAATGTTGGAGTTTTCCTTTAACTTGGGGAGATAAAGGCATGGATGAACAGCAACTTCCTCCAACTAAACAGCAAAAAAACCGAGGCACTTCTAATTGTCACCCCTCACCAGGTTCAGTCTTCATCCATATCACATCTCACCTTTGACGGCCAGGTAATCCCCCTCTCCCCCTCAGTCACAAATCTGGGGGTTCGATTTGACCCCCACCTGACCTTCAACATCCACATAAAACACCTCTGCAAGACCTCATTATTTTTTTTATTATATATTTTTTTTTATTATTTTTTAAACAAACATGACAACACACGATAAGATATACCGTACAACCATTAATTAACAGTGCATATCCAATGAAATTACCATTTAGTCAAATGTCTTATACAGGATATACCCCTAATACCTGTTATCTAAAAACCTACACACATATGCTCTAGCTCGTACCCCCCCCTCCCGGACCCCCCTTTGGATAATCCAACCATTATAACTTGTTCCTAACCAGACACTACCATTATATGCTAGCTTTTATTCTCTCCACCACTTCTAACCACATTGTCATTTTGGATTCATTGAGACCCAAAATTCTTGCTGTAGATATTTCTTGATAAATCACATCGAGATATGTAAGAGTCCAGACCTTCCGGCAAATTTTTTTCCGGTTGAAACCATCGTGATGCTATCAGCTTTTTAGCCACTGTGATACCGGATAAAACTAATCTCTTTAGCTGTGGAGGTACTGCATGCTCAAAGACATCATTCAGCAGTAATACAGAGGGGTGTACAGGTATATCCAGAGTTAAGAGATTTGCTAATTGCTGGGTCACTTCTTTCCAAAATATCTTAACTGGTGGGCAGTCCCAGTACATGTGCATAAATGTCCCTTCGTCCCCATTTGTACATAGGGAGCATTTGGAGTCTTGTTTAAGACCTGTGCAAGACCTCATTCTATCACCTAAAAAATATATCAAAACTCAGTCCCACTCTAACCCTGTCGGATGCAGAGAAGCTTGTCCATGCCTTTATCTCCTCAAGACTGGACTACTGTAACGGACTCTTCATCGGGATTCCTGGCAAGAGCATCCAAAAGCTGCAATACATCCAGGATCCTGATGAGAGTCCGTAAACACGATCACATAACCCCCATCCTCCACTCACTACACTGGCTCCCCGTCTCATCCCGGATCAATTACAAAATCCTGATGCTCACCCATAACTGCATAAACGGACACGCACCCCTCTACCTTCAGGAACTCATCACTCCACAATCCTCCACCCGCACCCTCAGATCCGCAGGTAGCCTGCTCCTCCTGGTCCCCAATACCCGGCTCTGCACCATGGGTGACCCAGCCTTCTGCACGGCTGCACCACGCCTGTGGAACAGCCTCCCCATCCAGCTGAGGGCACCACAGAGCCTGGACTCTTTTAAAGCAGGCCTGGAAACCTACCTGTTCAAAAAGGCCTTTGACTGTTAGCTTTTTATTTTTATTTTCTTGTGCTGTTGTTTTTTCATTCTCTGTTTATACTATGTTTTTAATTAACTATGTTCTATTTTTATCTTATTTTTATTCTGTATTTTATTTGTTTTACTAATAACTATTTTATTTTTGTAACTATGTTTTAACCCTGTAGTGTAGCACTTTGGGATCCCAGCGAACAAAAAGTGCATTACAAATTCAATCTATTATTATTATTATTATTATTATTATTATTATTATTATTATTATTATTATTATTATTATTATTATTATTATTATTATTATTATTATTATTATTATTAACCTTTAGTATTATGGATATTAAACATGCTGGCAGAGTACATGCATCCATGTTGTCGTGAACATTTTAATTAAATAAAGAAATTCCCTATCCATAGTCGCCGTGGGAAAAAATTAAATAAAAAATAAATTCCTACCCATGGCCTTAACTGACAACCAACAGGAACCAAACTATTTATTTTGTTAGGCCTTATTGGCCACAGAGAGGTTTTCAATCAGAAGGTGTCTTGCTGTTGTTTATTCAGTAGGGAAGGTATGATTTGGATGGTTATTGACTTTCTGTTCCCCCCTCTCTTCCTCTTCCTCCACCCCTCTCTCCCTCCACCCCTCCCCTCTTTCTCTTCCTCCACCCTCCCCTCTTCCTCCACCCCTCTCTTCCTCTTCCTCCACCCCTCCCCTCTTCCTCTTCCTCCACCCTCCCCTCTTCCTCTTCCTCCACCCCTCCACCACCCCTCTTCCTCCACCCCTCCCCTCCTTCATCTAACTCTAATAGGGACAAGTTATCAGAGCTTCATGGAAACATGTTTGTGGAGGAGTGTAAGAAATGTGGCCGGTATGTACACACACACACGCACACACACACACGCACGCACGCACGCACGCACGCACGCACACACACACACACACACACACACACACACACACACACACACACACACACACACACACACACACACACACACACACACACACACACACACACACGTACACACACACACGTACACACACACACGTACACACACACACGTACACGTACACGTACACACACACATGTACACACACACACGTACACACACACACGTACACACACACACGTACACACACACACGTACACACACACACGTACACACACACACGTACACACACACACACACACACTTACATACACACACACACACACACATACACATACACACACTGACATACATACTTACATACACACACACACACACACACTTACACACACACATACACACACACATACTTACATACACACACACACACACACACTTACATACACACTTACACACACCCACACACACACACACACACACACACTCACATACACACACACACTTACATACACACACACATATACACACACACACACACACACACACACACCACACACACTTACATACACACACACTCGCGTACACACATACATACATACACACACACACTTACATACTCTTGCATACACACACACTTACATACACACACTCACGTATACACATACACACACGTACACACATATACACACGTACACACATATTATACACACGCGCGCGCATACACACACATACACACATACAGTATACACACACGCACACACTGTAATGTGTACACAGACACACAGACACTCGCACACCACCTGGTTGTTCTATTTAAAGACCTACTGCAGTTCTTAAAAACACTCAACAACCTGAAACTCATTGATTTATTGAACCACTTCCCTGCTCACGTGGATCAGAGGGGGGCACTGCTGCTACAGTAGCCTGAGGCAGGAAGCCTCCCTCTTGAATACTAATGTAGGTCTTCATGTTGTTCCCTTTCACTGCCACACTACAGAAGGTTAACCCTTTCACTGCCACACTACAGAAGGTTAACCCTTTCACTGCCACACTACAGAAGGTTAACCCTTTCACTGCCACACTACAGAAGGTTAACCCTTTCACTGCCACACTACAGAAGGTTAACCCTTTCACTGCCACACTACAGAAGGTTAACCCTTTCACTGCCACACTACAGAATGTTAACCCTTTCACTGCCACACGACAAAGGGTTAACCCTTTTACTACCACACTACAGACGGTTAACGACACTTTAAAAATGTTTGCCTGGTATGGATCGGCCTGATTATTAGCGGCCCACCCGCCCGCCTGTTGGCAGGAGAACTGAACTGTCGTGTGCGGCGGTGGTCTTTGCAGGCAGTATGTGAGGGAGAAGGTGATCGGTGTGATGGGACTGAAGCCGACCGGTCGGTACTGTGAAGTGGTGCGCTCCAGGGGACTCCGAGCCTGCAGGTAAACGCCACACTCTCCAATGGCTCACTGGGGCTGTCGAAATTGGCCAAAAATGATGTTCGTCCTTAATACAGACTAGGCAGAATTTCAGAAAATGTGCTTGTATAAAGTGCTGAAGGCATTTCGTGTTTATTTTTGGTACACAACATTTCTAGGGGTATTAAGGGGTGCTGAATCCAAATCTGCTGTATACCAAGCTCAAAAATGTCAAATAAGGTCTCAGAATTGAGAAGTCCAACATGGCCGCCAGCACCAGGCCCTCTCTCCACAGAAACAGGTGCTAAACCCACAGTTTTTTATTCTACTGACATGAAACTTTGCACAGAAGATCTGCACCTATGGAGGAAAAAAGTATGAATATAGCTGGGGTGCAACCATGAGAGTAACAGGGTGATTTTGACTAACTGTAATCTTTGTATAGGCGAGGATAATTTTTTTTTAATTTCTTCAGTGTTTGCAGGAATACTTCAGCAATTTGGTAATAACTGTACAGTGTTGGACACCAACATTAGAATCCCCCAAGTCTTAGTTTTCTTCAGGTACCAAGTTTATGCAAGTTTCTCTTATAAATCTGGATATATAAGCATTTTAATGTAAGCATGCTGTTTTAGGCGAATTTTCTAAAAATAAATGGTGGGGCTTAATGAGTTAAGTGTGACTACACAAGGTACAAACCTGAATTAAATGTGCTTTTGTAAGTGTTCTTACATACATCAACAAGGACGTAGTCACACCGGAGATTCAAGAATCCATACTTGGCGCAGAACACCTTGGACAGGCACAACTGAACATGTTTGTGGACAAACGTTTGTGTGAACCTCCAGATAGTGACCAGCACCTGAACCTGAAATCACCCATTCGAAAGAACAAAGCCAAGACATTTGCCTTGTGAGGGCTGGAGAGGACTGCATGCTGCCCAACGAGGGGGCGTGCCGCTTTTCTACTTCACGCACCTGTGAGTGGTTGGTAATTAGCCCCTCGAGAGACTACAAAGACTGCCGACTGCCTTCCACTCATGGCCAGGTCATCTTGTTGCCACCATCTACTGCCGCGTCTCCGGCGTGAGACGTCGTGCCATCTACATCCTACCACCTACTGCCGCATCCCCAGTGTGAGACGTCGGCGCCGTTTTCCTGCTGGGACGTTTCCATGCTCCTGTGGATTTCCCTGTGTGAGCACCGCCATGCTCCTGTGGATATTCCCTGTGTGATCACCGCTTCCGTGCGGTCCTCGTTTTTCAAGTTCCCTGTCGGCACCTTTGCCTGGTGAGTCTCGTGACTACCTGAACATTTCTGTGATGTCCTGGATGTTTTTTCGGTCACCCTTTAAAGGACCAGCGCTGCATTTTTTGTTGTTCATGGACTCTAGTGTATTTCACCCTTAAAGGGTCAGTGCTCCCTTTTTTCCCTGTGAAATAAATAATGCCCTGTTTTTGGCTAACTCTCATACCTGTCTTGTGTTGTGCTATTGGGGTTGCTATACAAACCATAACATGCCTCTTTGTATGAAGTTGTGCAACTTTCCAAGAACAAGCAAAACACCATCAAAGTGGACAAGCTCATCACAGTTTACAGAGCAGGTCGTAAGGTAGACCTTGACAATATCCTCCAGCATGAGCTCATGCCCATCCCGCCATCTCTGGCCACAACTAACGGGAGTCTATATTACACCAACAAGTCTGTGTTAGCAAATATACTGACGAAACAAGTTAAAACCCCTGCAGATCTTACCCTTCAGGGACCCAGCTGCCTGGTCATTGATGGCCAAGCTCTGGTAATGGCACTCGGAAAGCCACCTGACACTACAACATTTGGTGACTATGCCAACAAGTTCACTGACACCGTGTTGAAGATGGGAGCAAAATACCAGAGGGTAGATGTCGTCTTTGACAGATACCATGACCAATCCATCAAAACAGGCACAAGGGTGAAACGCAAACAGCGCCACAGACCAGTACGTCGTGAAATCGTGTTCCACTTCCTGCCGATTGGTCGAGCTTTGTTTGAAGACAACAAATCAGATATCGCTCAACTACTCTCAAACCACCTGATAGAACACAGCCCGGATGATGAACCTGTAGTTGTAGTATCAGGGAGGTTTTCTGAAGCGACAACTGTCAAGTCAACAGATCCAGATCTTGAAGTCTCCTCTCTGAGTGCTGACCATGAGGAAGCTGATACAAGTCTGATTTTCTCATCCAGGCTCCAGTGGAAACAATCGTCGTGTCAGCGCGTGACACAGATGTGCTGCTTCTACTCTTGGCTCACTATGACAGAATCCGATGTACGCATCTCTACATGAAAGCTGGGATATCGAAGGATCCAAAATATTTTCCAGTACATGACATTAGAAAGCTACTATCTGATGATCAACTGGACACAATCCTTGCCTTCCATGCCCTCACCGGATGTGACAGTGTGTCCCAGTTCAGTGGTCACGGAAAGAAAACAGCCTGGCAGGTGTTCGAGCACCATCACACTGATCTTGCTGGCCTTGGGAAGGGCCCTTTCACAGAAGATCAACAGAGAGATTAATCTGCAAGATCTATGGTTGGCTGGGATCTATGGCTGGGAATAACAGCACCAGCCTACAAACCACTGCAATGGAGGGGGGGGGGGGGCACTGCTGATGGAGACTCAGTGTTCAGGATAACAGAACATGAGGTGAGGAGGACGTTTAAGAAAGTGAATATCAGGAAGGCAGCAGGACCGGACAATATCCCCGGCCACGTCCTAAAAGTCTGTGCCGACCAACTGGCCCCGGTATTCACTGACATATTTAACCTGTCCTTAGAACAGGCTGTCTTCCCCACCTGTCTGAAGAAGTCCACCATTATCCCTGTACCCAAAAAATCCAAGCCTGCTTGCCTCAACGACTACCACCCTGTAGCTCTCACCTCCATAGCCATGAAGTGCTTTGAGAAGCTAGTGAAGGACTACATCTATTCCTCCCTCCCCATCAACCTGGACCCCCTGCAATTTGCATACCGCCCCAACAGGTCCACGGCGGACGCCATAGTCCATGTGCTGCACACAGCAGCATCACACCTGGACAAGAGGCAGGGGAACTATGTGAGAATGCTATTCATCGACTACAGCTCAGCATTCAATACCATAGTCCCCTCCAAACTCCTAGCCAAGCTCAGGGACCTGGGCTTGAACTATGACCTCTGCCAGTGGGTCTTGGACTTCCTGACGGGTAGACCCCAGGTGGTGAGAGCAGGCAACTGCACCTCCTCATCCATCACTCTCAACATAGGGGCCCCCCAGGGCTGTGTCCTGAGTCCCCTCCTCCACTCCCTGTACACACATGACTGTGTGGCACAGCGGAACAACAACACAATCATCAAATTTGCTGACGACACAGTAGTGGTGGGCCTGATCTCTGCCAACGACGAGAGGGCCTACCTGGAAGAGGTTCAGGTTCTAGCGGGATGGTGTCAAGAGAACAGCCTCTCAGCAAAACAAAGGAGATGATTGTGGACTTTAGGAGGTCGGGGGTCAGGGACTACAGCCTCCTCAGCATCGACGGGGCACCGGTTGAGAGAGTGAACAGTTTTAAGTACCTCGGAGTCCACATATCCGAGGACTTGACATGGACCACACACATTGACAGTGTTATCAAGAAGGCACGACAACGCCTCTACTTCCTTAGGCACTTAAGGAAGTTCAATGTGAGTCAGAAGATCCTCAAGAACTTCTACTCATGCACAATAGAGAGCATCCTGACTGGCAATATCACCTCCTGGTTTGGGAATAGCACTGCACAAGACCGCAGCAGACTACAGAGAGTGGCCCGTTCAGCCGAACGCACAATTGAAGGTGGGCTTCCCACTCTCAAGACATTTACAACAAGCGGTGCATGGGCAAGGCTAAGAGAATAATCAAAGACTCCAGCCACTCAAACAACTGCCTCTTTGAACTGCTGCGGTCAGGCAAGCGATACCGGAGTCTCATGGCAAGCACAGAGAGACTCAGAAGGAGCTTCTATCCCCAGGCCATCAGGATGCTCAATGAATGAACAATGAACAATAAGCAAACCATCAACACACCCACAGCGCACATACACTCACTTAAATAAACAACACACTGTAGCACCCACTTTACCACTTTAGACACACTTTACACTTTATATTTATATTTATATTATTAGTAAGGAAATTGCATATCATTCTCATTCCTTATTGCACCTCACCACTACAAGGTGGCATCACAAGCTAAGCTATACCTCACCATTTTTGTACCAGCTGTACATACTGTATATATAGATACACTGAACAATTTTGTTGTTTACACTTGTTTACCTACTTGACTTCTTATTTTATACTTATTATACTTATTTTATACTATCTTGTTATTATCTAGCACACTCTCACGAGCAACACAGAAAGAAACATTTCATGCAAAGTATTCTGTATTCTGTATGACAACTAATAAAGAAACTTGAACATTCACTTATATTGATATGGTAAATTATTTTAATTTTATTATATTATATAATCTATTCTATTCTATTCAGGAAAAGTGGCATTGGATGAATCATGCAACTGCAAGACACCTGCGACACCTGCCTGAATACGATTGATGACTGACAATGAATGACTGTACCCAAGCTACTGTACGCATATTAAGGACTATCTAATTTGCATAAATGGCATGTTGATTAAAAAAATTCAAGAGAAAAGAGTTTGATGAATAAATCCATGGCCTGGGATCATCCTGCTTTTCTTTCTTATTTGGTTGATGAGTTATGCATCAATAATGACCACCGTTTCTGCTATGAGTTTCGAGCAACATTTTCACAACTGATCTAAAATCAGGATATTATTTAAAATTCCTCATGTATGCAAACATATAAAAACACATTTCATTCATGTTTCTACCTTGTTTAGTCAAAAAGATATGCACTTAAATAGATTTCAGCCTCGCGCTGGCGGCCATGTTGGATTTCTCAATTTTGAGGCCTTATTTGAAATTTTTTAGCTTGGTATACAGCAGATTTGGATTCAGCACCCCTTAATACCCCTAGAAATGTTGTGTACCAAAAATAAACACGAAATGCCTTCAGGGTTATACTTTTCTGAAAATTGACCCTGTCTATAACACATTGGTTGCCAAAATCGCTTTTCAGCGTTATTGCCCGCCATGCGTTGACCGCCAAGATCGCTGTATAGCGTTTTTGAGATCACTATTAAATTTTTTCGACATGGCATTCATAATTCAACCACCCAATAAAATGGGCACAACCCCCGGCGGTCAATGTGTTAAGCCCGATCGGCCCGTTGCACAAATAGATCAATACAGTCCTTAACCCTTTCACTGCTGCACTACCAAACGGTTAACCCTTTCACTGCGACAATACACAGAAGGTTAACCCTTTCACTGCCACACAACAGCAGGTTAACCCTTTCACTGCCACACTACAGAAGGTTAACCCTTTACTATCACACTACCGACGGTAATGTGATAGTAAAGGGTTAACCTTCTGTAGTGTGGCAGTGAGAGGGTTAAGTGATGATGTGTTTCTTTTTCAAATGTAGCCAAGGGTAAAATCCCTAACCCTATCAAAACAGCAGTCAAAGTGTATATTTTCAGGACTACATTTGTTTAGCAATGATTTCAAGTGTTATTAGCGAAATATGAGCTTATTAAAAATATCTGCGCATGAAATCGTTGTAGTCAAAAGAAAGAGGAGACCCAGGGTTTTCGATGGACATCTAAATGTCATAAAATGGTGACGAGCGCAATGTCTGCTGCGCCACCCAGCCGCCCCCCGGGTCTCTCTTTCTTTTGACTACAACGATTTCATGAGTGCTTCCTGCGTATAAATCCTCCGATTTCCGATGCAATGCACAGATATTTTTTATAAGCTCATATTTTGCTAATAAGACTTGAATTATATATTATATGGTCACATGCTTGGTGTTCTACAAACTTTTTTTTTTTTTTAATTTATTATTATTTTTTTTACTTTGAGTTTAAAAGTAGTAAAGGTTAGACATTCTGGAATGGTGGTAGGTAACCTGTTCCACAACATACTTCCCTGCACTGACGAGACATTCTGACCGAAAATGGCACATCGGCGCTGCACCTCGCAATCCTCTCTAGAGGTCGACCGAGTCCTGTGACCACGATCACACTTGAAATGAGGGCAGATAGGTTTTCTGAAAGTTCTCATGGTGTCCTTGACTGAGAAGAACTGATTTTCATAATGAAATGTTGGATTATTATTTCTACAAGCTATTTCTAAAAACATTGAAATACAAATAAAGTGTGTGTTTGTGTTTTTGTGTTGAACAGGGGGAAACTAATCAGCACCATACTGGACTGGGAAGATGCTCTTCCAGACATCGATCTGAACAGAGCAGAGGATGCCAGCAGGTGAGAGCGAGAGACCTAAACACTGATAAAGAGAGAGAGAGACCTAAACTGATGAAGAGAGAAAGAGAGCGAGAGAGTGAGAGACCTAAACACTGATAAAGAGGGAGAGAGAGACCTAAACACTGATAAAGAGAGAGAGAGACCTAAACACTGATGAAGAGAGCGAGAGAGAGAGAGAGACCTTAACACAGATAGAGAGAGAGACCCATTTAGACCTAAAACGCCTGCTAAGAATGCATTATATGGCCTGCATATACACACCAATGTGTTTCCCGGTTTCAATGGGTTAACCGCCTTAACACAGATAAATAGAGAGATACCTTAACAGATAAAGAGAGAGAGAGACCTTAACACAGATAAAGAGAGAGAAAGACCTTAACACTTTGATTACCACTGGTGAACATGGTTAAACATGGTTAAATGCCAGCACCCACTTCAGTGATAGCGTTGTGAACGCATAATCTCTGTCTTAAATTATGGCTATGTGTCTAATCTGCCCGTCGCTTATCAATGACTTGTTTGCAGTCAACATTGTCGAAACGGATTGTTTTTTAATCGCTTCATTTCCGTTTTATAGTATTTTGAAAAGCCCTCGTTTTTCTGGAACATATAAAGATTCCGTGATAAACGACATTTACTGGAATATTCTGGCATACACAAAAACGTTGTCATTTTTCGTGCTATTTATGAATCGTTTTCAAATAAACGCTAGATTATCGATAGTATATGTGTACTTATGCACGCTATAGAAGCGGGCTGAAATATCGATTCTCTCATTTCCTGATCGCACACACACACACACACACACACACACACACACACACACACACACACACACACACACACACATACATATGGGACACGTTGATATATCTGTGAAAAAAGCTCTGATTATCCCAAGACTGGTAAAATAGATTCCTTACCTCAGATCAGATGTTATCCAAAAAGATTATTCCAATTCCTGATCGCCATTCCAAATATCGATCGCGTTTATTGATTCAGCGTTGGGTGCTGGAAATACATAATCCACGCTGTTCTGATGGCCGGCGATCACTTGGTCTCTTCAGTTGGCTTGACGGAAAAGTTAAATGAGGAAACTGCCCCCCCCCCCCAGTCTAAACTAATGGGGTGCAGTTACACAGGGAGAGACGATAGGGGGCGGTATCTTCCCAATTGAGCTCAGGGAGACTCTGCAGCACTAACCTGAGGCTCGATTGATGAAATATGAATTCAAATCGCCAATAAAAAAAATACGACAAACAAACGCTATATAGTGTTGGTGGCATTCAAAGGTCGGCATGAACTAACGACAAAACGCGTCGCTGGCATCCAAAGTGTTAACAGAGATAAAGAGAGAGAGAGAGACCTTAACACAGAAAACGTGATAAGTGTATTCCACTAAAACGCTATTATCGCGTCTTTTCCTGGCATTACTAAGAATCACCAAAACTATACTCATATTCAAAACGGTATAAAACGGAAATGTACGGATGAAAAAACAATCTGTTTTGTGCATGTTGACTGGAAGCAACTCACTGACAATCGACGGGTGTATTAGACCCATAGCTATAATATAAGATATATTTTAAGCACTCGCAAATTTGGCATTCTAAAACTATATCCATTGAATAAAGACCTGGCGCTGAAGGGGGATCGGCGCCCCCTGCTGCTGGCGGTCAATGTGTTAACACAGATAAAGAGGGAGAGAGAGAGACCTTAACACAGATAAAGAAAGAGAGCGAGACCTTAACACAGATAAAGAAAGAGAGCCACCTTAACAGATAAAGAGAGAGAGTGGTGGGGATTGATGTTTGAGGGACTGGATGTTCCGGGGGGGGGGGGGTATGCTTTCGGGCAACACTGTACTTATTGTACTTATTTTTACAAGTACAGTGTTGCTCACATGCTTTCGAGCAATAATGTACTTATTTTATGCCTATTCTTTTGTCTGCACTTTCTACATTGCACTACTTTTATTGTCTTTTATACCTTATTCTTATGCACTTTATGCATTGCTTTTATTCTGTCAACTGTATGCAAATGTTATGCCTATGTTAATTTTATGCTATTTGCTGTGAAGGACTTGCTGCAATCCGTGGAAGTCCTTCACCGCAAGTGAAGAAGACACAAAGCTCACAGGCTGTAAAACCTTTAAGGCCAAAATAGGCAGCTATGAGCAGAATTGGTTGAAGGTTGAAGGTTTCTCCTCTTGTCCGTCAGGTGAGCTGTGCCTCCTGAGTCGCTAAAAACAATAGCTTGTTAGTAGGGCTCAACAATTTATTGAGATTTCTATCAAAATCTCAATATTGCCCTGGGCAATATTCAAATAGCAGGAGATGCAATATTTGTGAGGCAAATTGTGTGTCAAAATATACCATTCTAAATTAAGTATTGTGGTCTCTCCGTCTGAGATGTTCCGGCCTACAAATTGTATTCTACAAAAAAATTAAAACATCTTTGTTTGGTACGGATCCCTAAAAATCACCCCATGATAATTTTAATGCGTTTTCAATGTAAATTTTTAAAGTTACACAAAAACATTCATTCCCTATAATATTGAGCAATCAATCGCAATTATAGATATTATTTGGGTAGGGGACACACACACATTTTACACTGTACATTGGAATACTGACAAAGCCTTACTTGGTCATTTACTGTACAACTAGGTTAGGACATTTGTAGGGGCCAGTTTCGAATTGCAGTCTCACGTAGGTGTTTTTTGAGAGTGTTTTTGAAAGTGGGTAGTGATTCACATTCCTTTACAGCTTTAGGTAGGGCGTTCCACATTGATGTGGCATAATTGCGAAACGTGTTTAGTCCCTTGTTTGAGCCGAATCTGGGTTTTACATGATTTGTGGAGCTCCCTCTGGTGTTGTGATCGTGGTATTCACTGACCTTTGGGAAGTATTTTGACATGTACATGGGTACCTTGGTCGCGTAGTGTATCTTGTAGGTGATGTGGTCTCTCTTGCGGGTTCCGGTCAACAGTCTGGCAGCAGCGTTTTGTACCAGTTGTAAGCGGGACAGGGAAGACTGGTTAATGCCTACCGGTATATAGAGGGAGTTGCAGTAGTCTAATCTACCGTAGATGAAATGAAGGCGTGGATGACTCTCTGAAGGTCTGCAGGGGAGAGAAGGGCTTTGAGTTTGGCAATGGTGCGTAGTTGGAAAAAACATGCCTTTACCACTGAGTTCACTTGTCTGTCGAATTTAAATTGTGGATAAAAAATGACACCTAGGTTCTTGACATAAGGCTTGACCAGGGAGGACAGGTTGCCAAGGCTGTTGGTAAGGGTGGTGACAACGTCTGGGGGACCGAAGAGGATTATTTCGCATTTGTTTTGATTTAGTTGTAGAATGTTTTAGTCCAGTAAACAGTGCGTGTAGGAAAGTTTTTTTATGCGTCTATTCATTCTGTTTAAACCAATGGGGTTTTTCTTCACAGTTGCAGATAAAAATTAGGCTACACTAATATTATAGTATTATACTATTATAGTATATGACTAGTCATAAAAATGTAAATAAAACATTTATCATAAATGATGTATTGTAGCCTCATTTATGCTCGGCGCTCCATCTAATCAAGACGTCACCATCACTTTCGTACCAACCTTATTGGATTATTTATGTTGACAAAACTCATGAGTTATATATTCCTTAAAGAAAGTTGATTTAATAAAAAAAAAAGACTCATTTACACTTTATTCAAATTGAGGATTTAGTTTGAGGATAAATAAAATAAAAAGATCGTCATAAAATATGACGACAGACATTCGAAGCTTCGTTCGAATACTTCAATAGAAGCTTCGAATGTTAAAAATACCACAGATGCCATAAACCTGGTTACACAATAAGTATTGGCTGTTATGTTTATGTATATATTGAAAATGTATTAAACATCCTACTGGGCGGTCGGATGGCGTAGCGGAGATTGCGCTCGTCACCAATGCAAGAGGCCTCGACTCCCGGAGTCAGCATTGCCCTGTGGCTTGGGCCGATCGTCATACTAACTCGTTTGGCTGAGTTAGCGGGAGGGAAGTCGAGGGTGGTAATCTGGCGTTGTGGACAGCGACGCCTACAGGTCAGTTCTGGGCGCCTGCTCAGTGAAAGGCAGGAAATGGTGAAGGCAGCATGACCTCCCACGCGTTACGCTTCACCAATGAGAGTCCTCGCTGCCAGGTGAGAAGAGAGCCACTGGCTGTCTCCACATGTGTCGGAGGAAGCATGTGGTAGACTTCAGGGTTCCCTTGTACCGACCAGTAGGAGGAACATGCGCACAACAACCAGGTAGGGGAGGGGGGGAATTGGCATAACGACTAAATTGGGATGGGGAGAAAAATAGAAAATCCGGCGGAGAAAAAGAGGAAAAAAATAATAAAAATTAAAAACATCCTACTGTTTTGATACACGTAAAAGAGAATGTAAAGGTTATTTAATAGCCAATGTTTTATTATGAACATACAATTACATTTTCCAGTAAATAAAAGTAAAAAAAAGATTTATGCTGTCAATATACTGTAGTTCTTTGATGGAACAAAAATCGGAATAGGCCAAAATTGGAATCGGCAGGTCAGACAAAAATGAATTAAAATCAATTGCAATCGGTGCACCTCTAGTTAGCTATATTAGCTAGTTAGCTTAGCTGGTTGATGACCGCTAGGTTTGCATTTGCTAAGAGTAGCCAACATTAAAATGGAGTTAACATAAACTTAGCCTAAATATTGCTAACCTTTGGATATACAATATTGCAGTATTTCTTTCCCTTCAAAATACCTTGAGCCCTATGAACTTTGGAGCCCTATTTAGCCCCCGGTAGCAGGAAGTGATTGGTCTTGATCTTGATCTTTTGAAAGAAATATTGAAAGAAGTCGATGGGCTGATATCAGAAATTTGATCTTTAAATGGCTAATATCCCCCAGGGCTGTGTTCTGAGCCCCCTGCTGTACTCACTATACACTAGTGTTGTCAAAAATATCGAAAAATCGATACATATCGATTCTGAATATTTTAAACTGTTTCAATACTCATTTCCCGAAATATCGATATTTAATTATTCATAGAAAAAAAATTGTATAAGGAAGTTGCATTGTTCATTTCAATACCTGTAATAGTACAGTAGTCCACACACACATGTGCATTCAGTTAAGTCGGAATATGACTGTAATACAAACAGTTCAGTTTGTCAGGTACATGCAACACAGATTACAGTGTTTACATCTGTCTGCTTGAGAAAATACCATGTTCTGCAATAAAAATGATTAAAGTGAGATGAACAGTTATTTTTAAATGTGTGATCTAAAGATAAACAAAGGGTTTTAAAAGTGTTATAGTTATCTTCTCTTATAGTACCAGAGAGAAGCTGAGGAGAATCAACCAGCAACAAAAGCTACATTTATTAAAAAAATTTAAAATTAAAATAAAATCTTTTTTTTGTGTACATTTTAAGATTGAACCTTTTTCCATGTGGTATCAAAAATTGTATCGAATATCGATACTTTTCAAGGTATCGTATCGAAGTTAGAAATTCCAGTATTGTGACAACACTACTATACACACACACTGTGTGCCAAGTTCAGCTCCAACTCCATAGTGAAGTTTGTGGACGACACAGTGGTGGTGGGGCTGATCTCGGACAACGACGAGAAGGCCTACTGGGAGGAGGTTGAGGTACTGGAACGCTGGTGCCAGGACAACAGCCTGCTCCTGAACATTGGTAAAACCAAGGAGCTGATCGTGGATTTTAGGGGAAGACAGCAGGGGACACACACACACCACTGAGGATAAACGGGGCTAGCGTGGACAGGGTGAGCAGCTTCAAGCACCTGGGGGTCCACATCTCAGAGGATCTGACATGGACAACACACATAGACTCAGTAGTAAAAAAAGGCGAAGCAGGGCCTCTACCACCTGAGACAGTTAACACATTGGGCACCAATAACGTCGTACAAAGTGTTTCAAGGTCATGCTAATTCTGCCATTCCACGGCGTACGACGTTATTGAGATCACATTTAATTTTTTCGCCATGGTATTCATAATTCCCTCACCCAGCCTCGGCTGATACAGTGGGAGCCTGCACAACTCTGCAACGCTTCAATACTGCCGCCTGGTGGATGATCGGCGAGTTACAACCGGAAATGGATCTCTGGTGATCTCCGTGCATCTGGGAAATGCGTCCGGCACTCACATATTGTTGCGGGACTCTAGACACACATCCGTGTATATGGATCGCTGCCATAACTCAATAATCGATATGATTTGGGCGTTTATTATTATTATACAAACCGGAAATGGATCTAGTCGATCCACGTCAAATAAGTGGGATCTTTTTCCTCCAGTCTCATCGGCGAATGGTAAGAGGACACTGACGTCATTTTCAGCGTGATTGTTTATTATTATTAATGCAAACTGCTCTGATCAATATATCACCCATACTACATAAAGCATTTACTGACTATCACGGAATTATAAACGACCCCCCGTTCATCCGCGCATGATGAGTCATAACGTTTAGGATCATGTACAGTTGAAATTTTTAATATAGCGTGTATCGGCAACAAACGGCAGTTGATAATCTATATATGCGTTTATGCCTATAACTCACGTTCTAGGAATTACTGCAGAAAACGATAAAAACATATTTATATTCTAGACGGTATTTTCGTATGAATCTATGAATGAAAAAGTATAACGTTCCTACATCCTGAACGATAGATAATCGATGTTGAATGGGCCATAGTAATGTCAATTTAGCAATACAATTAAAAAAGTTATAGCCCTGCAAAGAAGGTGAACATCTCCATAGGCTTAGAGTGGTGGCAGAGAGTGGTATGAGATGGGCAAACTCCGTCGCAGTTAATGTGTTAAGGAAGTTCAGAGTATCTGGGAAGATACTCCAGTCCTTCTACTCCGGAGCTGTAGAGAGCATCTTGACTGGAAACATAACTGCCTGGTATGGAAGGACAAGAAGGCCCTACAGAGAGTGGTACGCTCAGCCGAGCGTACCACGGGTATTGCACTACCACCCCTGCAGGTCCTATATAACAAGAGGTGCAAATCCAGAGCCTGCAGAATAATGAAAGACCCTCACCACCCCAACAACAGCCTGTTCAAGCTGCTGCGGTCAGGCAAACGCCTGCGAACACCAGCAACTAGGACAGAGAGACTTCGGCTCAGCTTCTTCCCCCAGGCCATCAGAGCCTTGAACACTGAACTCTCCACAGACAAGCACACACACAACACACACACTGTACACGCTCACACACTAGCAGCCACTTTAACATGAGCACACACACACTCATGCTGCACACGCTCACACTTATGGTCACTTTACAAAAGGAAAGGTCACTTTAAGAATAGTATAGTATAACTTGAGATTGTATAATATAGCATTGTATAGCAGTGTACATAAAGACCCAGTGCCTCATCCGTAGCTAACGGTGTATTGCACTATCACAGGACCTAGCATGTCCTACCATGCTCTGTAAAAACTCATGTACATATACCGATATGCCCTACTTTGATTACTTGTATTATTGCACAATGTCGTTCTATTGGATTCTTATTGTTATGATTGTATTATGCACAATCGTTGCGGGCAAGACCCCCCCGCATTTCATTGTATACTTGTATGCCGTGACAAATAAAACTCTTGACTTGACTTGAATCGGCCCGATATATCAGTCGACCACTAAGTTGATTCTTAGCTTTGTGGATTGTTAATATGTCCATATAAGTACAGAGCTATATGGCCAGGTTATGGGGTGATGTAATTTGTCATGTCTTCTCCCGCAGGCAGGCGGACCTGGCGCTGACGCTGGGTACCTCGATGCAGATCAAGCCCAGTGGAGACCTTCCACTCCTCACCAAGCGCAAAGGTGGCAAGGTGGTCATCGTCAACCTCCAGCCTACCAAACATGTGAGTCTCACTCGTGAGTTAGTGCGGAGACTTGTATTTTCTGTGAATCGTCGAGTCTATGGCCCTGGTGCATACCTTTACCATAGAAACACAGTAAAGCTCAAATACGTTGAGCCCTATTTTGCCCCCTTCCGGGTAAGCTAGCGTTAAGTTATTGGTATCAATGGATTCATCTTGATCATAGTTCACGTTGAAAGACGGTAATGTTGATGGGACGATCCCGTTAGGCTGGGAATGCATTTCATGCTGAGATTCATTCGATCTTCATTTAAACCTCGAAAGATCATTGAGAGCAAGCTCTCATTTACAATGACATTGAGAGGTACAGACGGTACATAATACAAAAAACAATATAGAAACCGGAAAGCCAATCAAACTACAGACGGAGGTGAAATGGTTCGCCATTATAGATTTAAACTGACCAATGGAGACTAAAGTACTGCGTTTTAAAGTGCTTTGTGCAACATTCCGTGTGTCGGGGGCACAGCAGATTTTCCTAATTCAGTGCAAACTCTGGGCACCTTAAGCGTAAGCCGATCACCAGAGAGTGAGTATGATGAGGTGCTGAGTTCCAGTCCAGTGATGTAGGGATGAAGATCAATAATGGCTTTATTGGTCAATGAATTTATCTTGATCAAGGGGAAAATCCAAGATGGCAGCATGTCAATGTCTCTGTTCAGTGTTTGTCCGTTAGTAGTACATTTGTATTGCATTTAGCATGGTTTTATGTTGCTGATTTATATTATTTATGAAATACCTGCTTTGCTCTGCAAACAGTGGCCTATTTTTGTATCCGTTTGAGAGCTGCTCTACTTTCCAAACCGTGGCCTACTCAGCAGGGCTCACCAGTCTGACTTGCAGGAGCTAAACATAGAATAATAATATATTAAAATATTGTATAATACTGTATACCAATATAGTGTAGTATAAATAGTATGATTTAGTTATATTATAATAAAATAAAAAATACAATTATATAGAATAATACATTATATAAATATTAGTGCTGTCAATCGATAAAAATATTTAACTCGATTAATCGCATGATTGTCCATAGTTAACTCGCGATTAATCGCAAATTAATCTAATTTTTATTTTAATTTTTTTTTCTACCAAGGAAAACTCCAACATTTTGGGAAATTAGCTTATTTAACATCTTCCCTGGAGTTAGACAAGAAGATACATACCTTTTTTGTCTCTGTGCATGCATTTAGCTTTGGGAACAGTCGCTCCGTTAGCGTAGCTTAGCTTCATCACTGGAAGTGGGGGGGGGGCCGGAGCCTGACGTTCCCTACAGGGTCTTACAGTCACCAAATACAACTCCAAAACGTTCCTGTAAACATGTTGTGACCTGTGTATTCACCACGTGGAGAAATAAAAAATAATTGAATTAGACAATTACGTTTTATAAGCAAATATACTCTGAACAATTTTTTGCCTAACCACTCGAGTCTCTGGGCGCAGTCAGTGGTTTCAACATGAAGCCGTGTTTGTTGATATTCTCATTCCTTCAAAGGATCCGAACCGATTGAAGTTTATGGATACCATGACTTAAAATCCTCTTACCTTGACGATTAAAAGCCTCCCCAATTTAGAAAACATTAATCCAATGGCTGGTATTGATAATATAATACTAACTACTCCACGCTCGGAGCTAACCGGAGCTAACACAGAACAGGATGGTAAAGCAAATATAATCACTTCCTTTCTGGGGTTTTCAAAATAAAAGTGCAACGTTTATAGCAGCGGAAAACGTTTATTTTGTACATTATCTAACGTTAACACAAACCTAAACTAACGTTACAACTAACCTAAAGTTAGTTTAGGTTCGTGTTAACGCTAGATAATGTACAAAATAAACGTTTTCCGCTGCTATAAACGTCGCACTTTTATTTTGAAAACCCCAGAAAGGAAGTCATTATATTTGCTTTACCATCCTGTTCTGTGTTAGCTCCGGTTAGCTCCGAGCGTGCAGTAGTTAGTATTATATTATAAATACCAGCCATTGGATTACTGTTTTCTAAATTGGGGAGGCTTTTAATCGTTAAGGTAAGAGGATTTTAAGTCATGGTATCCATAAACTTCAATCGGTTCGGATCCTTTGAAGGAATGAGAATATCAACAAACACGGCTTCACGTTGAAACCACTGACTGCGCCCAGAGACTTGAGTGGTTAGGCAAAAAAATTATTCAGAGTATATTTGCTTATAAAACGTAATTGTCTAATTCAATTATTTTTTATTTCTCCACGTGGTGAATACACAGGTCACAACATGTTTACAGGAACGTTTTGGAGTTGTATTTGGTGACTGTAAGACCCTGTAGGGAACGTCAGGCTCCGCCCCCCCCCCCCCCCCCCCCCCCACTTCCAGTGATGAAGCTAAGCTACGCTAACGGAGCGACTGTTCCCAAAGCTAAATGCACGCACAGAGACAAAAAAGGTATGTATCTTCTTGTCTAACTCCAGGGAAGATGTTAAATAAGCTAATTTCCCAAAATGTTGGAGTTTTCCTTTAACACTATCCCGCCCAAGCACGGAGATCTCCGTGTTTCGATTCCACCCGTTGTGGACAGAGGCACGGATAAATCCGTGGCAAGTTGTTATTGCTTTTATTCCATATTAATAACATATTCAAGGTTGCCAAGCGGCACTGCAGATTTACCCTACTCTTTGAATTCGACAAAGTGCAATACCGACCAGATCCTCTTAGGGGCGCTATCGCGATAATGCAGTGTGCACTGTGGCTGAAGGGAGCAATCTTTTTTTAGACTTTCTTTTGGAGTTTCCAGTAGCTGGATTCTATATGTGTAGCCTGTACCTTGGATTACGTTTAGCATCGCAGATTTCACCATGCAATAAGTGGATTTATCATCAGCCAATGGACATATCGATCTACCAGATGGTGATCGATAACGGGGAAATGCTCGGGGGGATCCCACCGGACCACGGTAAGATCTTTTTCACGTAAAGTACATCCCGATTGGGCCTTGTTTTGATGGCCATCCAGGCGTTCGGCCTATGAGGCTAATGAGGCTAACACGGTTATTGGTAATCAATAATCAGAAACTACGTGCCCCGCCCCCCCCCCCCCCCCCCCCCCCCCTTTCATGCATACATGCGTGAGGATCGTGCCGATCATATGCAGTTTGAGTTTTAACTGGAGCGTATCTATAACCGAAATACCATTGGATTTAACGTTATTAGCTATTAGCCCTGTATCTCGGCTTCCAGGAAATATACTAGACCAAATCCGGTATAACGCTTATATTCACGGCGCTATAAAATGAGAACGTATTGATGAAATTTGTTTTTCTTTAAGCCATTTTGAAGGGACGGTTTATGGTCTCAATTCACAATGAGAATGGACAGATGGCAATACTATAAAGTATAGATTTAGCTGTACAAACAGCCCCACGTCTGTTTACATTTCCTGGTCCTCTTGATAATAATTAGACTCATCCCAGTGGCCGCGATTGTGTTAAACGGATCTTTTTCAAGTTCCAAGTTTTAATACTCTTATCAACATGCAAGTCAAGAAATGCTTGCTTTATGCAGCCATTTAAAACAAAAGGATGACCCTCATGCATTGAAAATTTGCATCAAATTCAAAACAGAGTGATGCACAAAATAACTTAAAATAAAATAATAATTTAAAGCTCCCAGCTCTTTCTCTCTTGCAAACATAGTATCAATGAGAGCATCAATAATACACCTGAGTGAAGTCTAGTTTAAGTTAATCGTGAGTTTAAAAAAATAGTGGCGTTAATAGAATCGGGCTATCGATAACGCGTTAATACCGCGTTAACTTTGACAGCCTTAATAAATATATAGATAAATGTGTGTGTGTATAAATGAATGAACCTAATAAATATGCAATTTAACTGATGGATACACAAAATGTATTTATTTATGTTAATGAATTAATTTAATTGTGTTGATGTTTCCATTTCTGCTAAATAAGTATGTACATTCTGTTTGGTTTGGTAAACATTGCAATTAGTCTATCAGTGTACTGTATGTGTGTAGGGGCAGGGACAAATAAGAATTTTCTTCTTCCTTTTACTTTCGGCTATGGAATTTAGTGGAGCATATTAATATGTACTGTTAGGTTGGGCGATTCATCGATATTATCGATTAATCCGAATTAATGATTTGGGACGATTTAAAAAAATTAAAACCGATTTTCCAAAAAAAATATAATAATAATCCAAGAGTCATCTTTTATTTGACAAAAAGTGATATTTGGTGAAAGTTTGATTTGCACTTTATTAATCCCCATAGGGAAATTCATTCATGTTTGATGATCAAGAGGCACCTTTTATTTGTTTTAAGTGAAGTTTGGTGAAAAAGCAAGTTATTGCACTATTAATCCCAATAGGGACATTCATCTTTGTTTGATCAAGAGTAACCTTATATATATATTAGGGATGCTCGATATTGGCTTTTTTACCGATATACCGATATTGTCTTAATTAGGGATGCACCGAAAATTCGGCCACCGAAAGTTTTCGGCCAAAAATGGCCTTTCGGCTTTTGGCCGAAAGAGTTTTTTCACCGAAAATATATCACCGAAACAGAAGCAACCTGTAACCTAACGCGTGTTGTTGTGATGATGTCATCAAAACGCGGATTCATTACATGCGCGCTGTGAGCTCTTCAGTCCTGCGTGATACTCCTCTTGGGACTCGGGAGCAGTGATGCCACAGATTACTTGTAAAAGTAATCCGATTACTGATTACTGATTACTCCTTTAAAAAGTAATCCAAGTTACTTTACTGATTACTTGATTATCAGAGTAACTTAGTTACTTTGAAAGTAACTAGGTTACGAAGTCGTCGTTCCCCCAACAGTTTTTTTTAAACGCTTTATTGAAAGTGCATAAATTGTTTTTAACTTGTTTCTCTGCACATAACGTAAATTGTTAAACTAGTGCTTCAGCTTCTGTACCATCAAGTATGGTAAAGCAACAGTCTATGATGCTCACAGCATTAGAGCAGCCAGCCAGTGGTTTTACAAAACCAGTGTATCCATTCACATCTAACAAATGCAGGCTGAACTATTCAATTATATCAACTGTAACTATTAAATTGTTTTTATAAATGTCTCTCTATAAACATACAAGCAGTCTCTCTTTAACATGTAAATTAACTGTAAATCTGGCAAATAAGAGCTTTTCTCTCTCTCTCTCTCTCTCTCTCTCTCTCTCTCACCCCTCTCTCTCTCTCTCTCTCTCTCTCACCCCTCTCTCTCTCTCTCTCTCTCTCTCTCTCTCACCCCATGCCTCTTTCTCTCCAACCCCACCCAGACAGCCTACATCTCTAATATAATAATAATAATAATAATAATAATAATAATAATAATAATAATAATAATAATAATAATAATAATAATAATATTATTATTATTATTATTATTATTATTATAATATAATCCCTTCTCTCCCTCTCTGTGTGTATGTGTGTGCGCGTGTGTGCGTGTGCTTGTGCTTGTGTGTGCGTGTGTGTGTGTGTGTGTGTGTGTGTGTGTCTCTCTCCCCTCTCTCTGTCACTCGTGTTCTCCCACCTGAAGAACTGTGGGAGAGCATTAGAGCAGCCAGCCAGTGGTTTTACAAAACCAGTGTATCCATTCACATCTAACAAATGCAGGCTGAACTATTCAATTATATCAACTGTAACTATTAAATTGTTTTTATAAATGTCTCTCTAGTCTTCTTGCGGTTTCACTTCGTTTAGACAAGCGTTTTGGGGTGGAATTCTCAGACGAATGCGACGGAGCCCTGCTGTCAGACGATTGGCGCATATGTCACATGACGTGCTGTGAAGACCCGCCCTACTCTGCCTCTGATTCGCAGACTGTGGATGGGGAATGTGATTGGGCCAAAGCAGAGTCACTCACAGACAGAGAGTCCAGTCACGCCGCGAGGACACATTCTTGTGTAACCCTTTCACTGCCACACCACGTCACTCCCAAATAAGAAAAACAGCTCAAAAATGTATTTTTGACTGTCGAAAACGAAATAAAATACTGCATTCCGCATGCATTATGAATTTATGATGAGATAGTAACGAAATAGTAATGCACAGCCACTTGGACAAGTAACTGCAATCAGATTACTGGCTTTTAAAGATTAACGCGTTAGATTACTATTTTCGGGGGAAAGTAATCAGATTACAATAACGCGTTACTTAGTAACGCGTTACCGGCATCACTGCTCGGGAGCAATGAATCTCCTCGGGAGTCGCGCTGTTTCTATGTAAACTCTGCGCGCAACGAGTCCAATAAATGCGTCTTTAACATACTTTATCCTTATTTACTATATGCCCGTTGCGGTTAATCACCGAGTGATCTAATATGCATATTATTCAGAGCGAGAGGGGGAGGGATTGTGTTTCTCACATTGACGCTGTCTGTCGCGTGTCTACTGTGCCAAAGTCATCTGGGGACTAGAAAGGTGCGCTCAGTAGAGCACAGATGTCCGCTTCTCTCTCTCTCTCTCTCTCTCTCTCTCTCTCTCTCTCTCTCTCTCTCTCTCTCCCTCTCTCTCTCTCTCTCTCTCTCTCTCTCTGATTGATTGATTGAAAACTTTATTAACAGATTGCAGAATGGGTACAATACAATACAGCTCAATACACACAATTGTTAAGGGGATGCAGACCAGAGAAAGACTTTTGTCTTGTTTACCTCAGGGTCCCCCATTTTCAATTCATCAGGACATATATGACATACATGACATACAGATAGACAGTACTGCTACATCTATACATTTATGACATACCAGATTTGCAAATACAGTACTGTTTGTGATACAAAAAGACCCATAATAGTGATTATTTATTATTTAAGTTAAGTTTTGCCATAATCATATATTTTTCCATAATCAGGTAGCTGAACAACATTGGTAAAAAAAATTCTATTCTATGAATCATTTTCGGCCTTTCAGCTTTCGGTTTTCGGCCAACTGTTTCCTATTTTCGGTATCGGTTTCGGCCAAGAATTTCCCATTCGGTGCATCCCTAGTCTTAATTTCCGATACCGATATCAACCGATAACGATATATGCAGGGTCCCCCCCCCCCCCCCCAAAAACGGATGTGACAGGCTGCCTCCTCGTGTACCGGAGGGGACACGTGATGCAAGGCTTCTATCCTCCCTACAACCGGCCAGTGGGGGGCATATGCGAGCAACGTTCAAGACGGGGGAGGGAAGAATTGGCACAGTGGAATTGGGATGGGAGGAAAAATAGAAAAAGAGGAGAAAAAGTGGATCAATATAGTAAATAAGACTGGCCCCAGGATTGAACCCTGCGGTATGCCTTTTGTAATGGGCAAGAATTTGTCTCTGAGCAGATGTGTCATAGGCAACATTCATTAACCTAGTATGCAATAGGGAGGTGTAGTGGTTACGTCATTGCAGTTTTTTCCGTGTTCCACCCCTCTGTCCAACGCAATGTATTTCCCCATTGACGATTTCTAAATCGTCTGTGCGTATTCATCCACAATCTATAGCTCAACATGAAAATATTCACAATTAATCGTTAAAAAGAAATCGCAGAATTTTATTTCAACCGAAAATGCTTAAACAATAATGTTAGTGATAGAAGGGAACTCGTTTTGTGCAAAAAATGGAAAGCCTTTCAATGTTCATGAGGCAGAATTGTTACAATAGCCGATAATCCATTTTCCCAATGATTAATCCCTATACGGGTGGACCTCGCGGGCGAACCAAAGTGACGTCAGACTACACCTCCCTATAGAAGAGTGATCAACTGTGTCAAATGCCTTTTTGACAGATCTACAAAAAAGGGCAGCACAGTGTTTTCTTTTTGTCAAGGTTAGATACTAGTGCTGTCAGGCGATTAAAAAAAATGTATCTAATTAATTAAAGGATTTGTAATTAATTAATCTAATCGCATAACCATTTAGGCCTGATATTCTATATTATATGATCATATTTCAAATGGCATGTGTCCGGATGGCAGAATTCAGTACTGTATCTAGTACAAAACCTTCTGTTTAATCATCTTCCATTTATTCATTTGCTTAGATTTTTCAGGTCTGGTCAATTTTAGCATGGTGTTATTCACAGTCAAAGATAAAAAAAAAATTTTAAATCAATTGATATTCTCATAATTTTGGTTCATTACAATTGACTCTAGACTAGTAACAGACACAGTATTTTTGACACTGGGAATACATTCCCTGAGATCCATAGATGTCCCTAGAATCAGATACCAAGAACATGCAAATGGACCATATTAATTTTTTTTACTGTAAATGTGTATTCTACGTTCTTATGGAATGAATGAGATAAAAAAATATTTAAATATTTTTTTATTAATTTTGAGTTCATTTTCATAACGCGGTAATTTGCTGTGTAATTAATTCATCTAATTAACGCGATAAACTGACAGCCCTATTAGATACTATATCATTTACAACTAGAGTAGTGGCTGTGATAGTGCTATGTTGAGCTGTAAAACCACACTGACGTGGGCTTAACATAGAGAGTGATCTGAGAGAAGATAATGAGACAGTGACCGTCACAGGTCATCGTTTTATATATATATATATATATATATATATATATATATATATATATATATATATATATATATTCTATAACGTATAACGGCTCTGTATTCCTTTTGTCTGCCAGGACAAACATGCACATCTGCGTATCAATGGGTACGTCGACGAGGTCATGAGCCGGCTGATGGAGCTCTTGGGATTGGACATTCCGAAGTGGGAGAGTCCGACCGTCTGCGAGACGAGCTCCACGATGACGATCTCCGAAACAACGGCCGCTGACGTCAAACCGCCGCTCGCACACGCCGCCGTAAAAGCAGAAGAGGTGAAAAAGGAGGTCAAGAGGGAGGAGAGGAAGAAGAGACGAGCCCGACCGAACGAGGATGAGGGAGCGGTTGAGAATAACGGTGCTTCTGTAAAGAGGGAGAGGGCAGGATCCCCGGTGGAGATAAACAAAGAGAAATAGCCTCAGGCGCTCTCTTTCTCTCTCTTTCTCTCTCTCTCTTTCTCTCTCACTAGAACACGATCCGGCCAGAATTGTTGGACCCCTCACAGCGGCGGAGGCTCCCAACACTGTTTGTATATTTGTGGTGTGATAAGTTGGGGGGGAGAGAAAAATGTCCACTAGTGTAGTATGATGAAACTCTGAATGTTCCACCACTGGTCCGTTAGGCCTCACACACAGACGGTCCATTTAGCATTTTTTACAGACGGACCTCCTGACTCCCACGACGTCGGACATTGTCGCTAGGTCCCCACCACTGATGGCTCATCAGTCAAGCAACGAAATTTTTTTTGCAAATGGCATTAGCTCTACGCTCCCCGTAGAGAGATTTACAAGGTTTACAGTCGTCTTGTTTTACACCCCCCGGGCCGGACGGACGGGTTTTTAAAAGCATTTTTAACGGCGCCTAGCGGTTTTATTTTTATGACTTAACCGCTGTCTTTAAAAAGTCACATCAAAAGAGCATGCAATTGTAGTCGACTTGCATACAAAGTAATATGATTTGTGTTAAAAAAAATTGTTAAATTTTTTTTCCTCTCCTGATTTTTGTTTGATGGACCACCTGTTGTTGATTTGTGAGTGAAGGATAATGATGCCTCGTTTAACCGAGTGTTTCCTCAAGAGAAAAATGCTGTTAAACATTGTTTTACCTGTTTTTTTTGTTTTTTTATATGGATGTTTTGACAATAAACACTGAATCAACGGTGCATATGTATATACATGAATCTAATTTTCAAATCAATTATTTGTAAGGCCCGACAACACACGTTAATGTCCCCATGGGCCGGACACGTCTTTAACACTTTGAATGCCCAAACCGAGATATCTCGGGTTTACCCCCCGCGGGTTGAATGCCCATAACGAGAATATTTGTTTTTTCTCGTTATTATTAGCGATCTGAATTCATATTTCATCAAGCGAGTCTACCGTTGGTAAATCAGCCACCCCAGGCGCTCAGATGTGAAAAAAGCGCCCCCTATCGTCTCCCAGATGGTAATTCACCCTTTTGGATTGGACTCAATGAAAATGCATGAGAAAAAAAACCCGGAATCCACGTTTTACTTCTCACGCATGTAACCGGCGCCGATCAGCTTCATGCTGGACTGAGGGTGGTTACTGTGTTTTACAGTATACACGTGGGATCAATAAAAGGATCGATTTTTGGAATGGCTATCAGGAATTTGAATAATCCATTTGGATACCATCTGATCTCAGGTAAGGAATCTATTTTACCAGTCTTGGGATGATCAGACCCGTTTTCACGAAGATATAAGCGTTTCCCATATGTGTCCCCCAGGCTGTTTGACTGTGCGAGCGGTCAGGAACTAGGAGAATCGATTTTCAGCACGCGGCACCAGCGTGCATGCGTACACATATACCGGTACTATCGATAATCTAATGTTTATTTGAAAACGATTCATAAATAGGCCGAAAAATTACAACATTCTAGAATATTACAGTACATCAGCGTTTATCAGGGATTCTTTTTTTTTCTCTTGGAAACTAGTGCTTTTCAAAATGCTAGAAAAACGGAAATGAACCGATAAAAAAACAATCCGCTTCGACAATGTTGACTGGAAAATTAGTCTTTGATAAGCGACGAGCAGATTAGACATAATTTAAAACATAGATTAGGCGATATTAACGTTAACATTGGAGTGGATGGTGGCATTCAAGGGGGTAAAAAGGAAAACACGGCCGGCTCTGAAAGTGTTAAACAAGTCAAGAAGAAACATCACAATAAATCAAGAACAAAACAAAAACACCATAAAGTCCAAAAAATTTAAAATAAATGCAACACTCCCAGACATACCCCACGCGAAGGTAAGGAAAAACTCACTAAAACCTAGCAATAGGAAGAAATGCACCACAGGCAATGTGGAGGAGAGAAACCTTAGAAGGGCCATTCAAGGGGGGGGATCTCCCTTCTTAGATGTCGGTAGTAGTAGTAGTGTTGCAATAAAACAGGCGAACAGTTTGTAAGCATGCACTCATATGTGTAATGAAACACAGATAAGTGCCGATAGCAACTGAACATTTTGAAAGATAAAAAATAGAGCTATTTGAGGCAAAGGGGCGGCACAGAGAGGGTCTCATCCTCCCGGTCATCATCACGGGACGTCCAACACTCTGAGACAGCCACTCGCAGGGAGACGGGACAGGCGTTAGACAGTTTGCGTGATTGTGATGGGTGGACATAGCAATAGATACAAGTGTGGTAAGCATATATGTGAATAGAATAGATATATGTAGTAAGCATATTATGTGAATAGAATAGAAGTACTTAACCCAGCAATGAACTCCAACTCCACGTCTAAACCACGCCTGCCACTCGATAATAATTGCGACGGCAAATTGCCATTGCGTCTCCACGTGGTGAAGCGTGTGCTTATTTGACCGAACGGTATTATTCTCTGTGTTTGCTGTAGGAACCCCATTAAGGCCTCCGTGGTTGTCATCCAGAAGTCTCCTTTGGGAGCCTCTCGCTCAAATTTATTTTCATTTACGACAGCCATGACTGATCATAATTGAAGTGGTGGTGGAGCCGTTTTCACACGCTTTGCGTCAGCCATGTGCTGTGTGTCCCCGCGTCCCCCCGATACCATAGACTTTTGACACCGAACAGCCAGCGACGGCCATATATCCTCATGGGGGTTCCCGGTTGTTAGAGGGAAAGTAATGGAAGTCGTGGTGTCCGCGTCGCAAAAACCAATCTCGCTGTAGACGAGAAAGAAGAAGATAAAGAGTCCTCTCTCTCCCATTCGGTATCGTTTCACCCGAGCTCCAGAAACCAGCCGCTGACTTCCAACAGCGATGCTGTATTATAGTTTGTCCGTGGAGGTTGGACTTGGACGTTTTTTTTTCGAGAATGGCGACAGCGTTTATCACATCTCCCGTGGGCCATAGCGTGATGTTATTATGAGTGTCGCTCGTGAATTCTCAATTTTGTGAATTTGGCATCAAACACATTGTCGCCTTTTTAAAGCTGCACGGTAGTTTTGGTAGGGAGATTTGAACCTATACATTAACAGTATTTGTTTTTTTTTATTAGCAAAGGATCCCCATTAGCTGACGCCAAAACGTCAACTAGTCTCCCTGGGATCCGAAACAACATTAAAACATATACAATTAAAACCGAACACAATTAAAACATAGCAAGACGTACAAACCGAGGAAACACAACACACAAACAAATGATATCTAAATATATAAAACGATCAGGTAACATAACATATTGCATTACCCAACATTATCATTATTATTGGCTCACATGTAAGATCTTAATTTCTTTTTGAAGCTTACCTCTTATGTCACGTATGTCAGACAAATGATATATATATATATATATTTTATGTGTGTGATATGAACATATATGTTTGGGTAAATGTGGGAAAATGGTGATGGTGCACATTTCCCAGGAAATGTGTACATTATTCACCTATCCTGGATCCAGCCAGCCACCTGAATTGGCCACTTGTGCCCTTTTTCAAATTATTCATCCAAACTAAATGCACACTGCTTTACCGACCCAATGGGTTAATGTGCACATTCACTGGTTAACACATTCTGCGCCATGCAGTATGCCCATCTTATACCACTCTCTGCCAGTGCTGTAACCCTATGGAGTGGCTCACCTTCTTTGCAGGGCTATAACTTTAAATATTATAGCTATATCGACATTACTATGGCCCATTCAACATCGGGTATCTATCGTTCCGGATGTGGGAACGTTATATATTTCCATTCATACATTGTCGTGTTAGTACCGTCGAGAATATAAGTATGTTTTTTGACTGTATAGCAGTAATTCCTAGAATGCGTGTTATAGGCCCCGACGCGTATTACACATAATCGATTGGCGTTTCGTTCCTATACACGCTATATTAAAAAATTCAAATTCATATGATCGCTATACATTATGCGTGAAGGAAAGGGCGGGGGGGGTTGTTTATGATTCCTTGATTGTCACTAACGGCTTTCTTTAGTACGACACCATACGTCGATTGGATAGATTGCAATGAAATAAATGGACAATCGAGCTGGAAATAACGTTAGATTCCTCTTACCTGTGGCCGATGCGTCTGGAGAAAAAATCGCAGCTAGATCCATTTTCCGTTTGTATGACGCAATAAACGCCGAAAGCATATTGATTCTTGCGTCTCGAAAGCGATCCCATGCACTCAAGTGTGTATCTTGATCCACGTTACAAGATATCTCTGCCGGAGCTTTTTCCCCGATGCACAGAGCGCCACTTCCGGTTTAGAGTGGAGTGCAACTCGCCCGAAATCCACCAGGCGGCGGTATTGAGGCGTTGCAATATCAGACAGGGTCCAGCTGGCTCCCGGAGCCTTCCTGGATGAATTATGAATGCCAATAGCGAATAAAGGAAATAATGATCATAAAAACGTGTTTACTCGTTGTTGGCGCTATTCGATTGGCGGGCATAACGAGTAAAGTCGTTTTTGGCGCAAGATGTGTTAATGTGCACGTTTACAGCAGAGTTGGTGATTTGTACACCTTTCCCCCGGAACCACTGACACTATAAAGTTACCTAGAGTTGTTTTTAGTTTTTTTGAATAACTTCTAGGCTTACATTTGGTTTAGGCTGAGACCACAAGTGGCGTCACTTATAATTTTTTTTTTAAATACTTAAAAAAAATTATATTTAATGTTAGTTTGCGTGTGTGTGTGTCGTGGGCCAACTACAGCATCGCAAAAACTACATTTAGTTCACGTGACACACACACACGAACTAACGTTAAATAATCTTTTTTTCTTTTTTAACACTTCCAGCGCCAAAAACGCTGTCCAGCGTTATTGGCCGCCATGCGTTGTCTGCCAGGATCAATGTACAGCGTTTTTTAGATCAATATAAAATTTTTTCACCATGGCATTCATAATTCATATACCCACCCCCGGTCCTGCAGCTGGACCCTATAGGTGACTGCAACGACGGCTCAATACCGCCTCCTGGTGGATGGTCGGGCGAGTTACACTCGCAAACAGGATGTGCCATCGATGAAAATCATCCGGCAGTCACATCTCGTTACGGGACTCCCGGCAGACACTATAGTACATATGGATCGCTTTCTAAACTTAATCAGGCGTTTATTGCGCCATACAAACCGAAAATGGACCTAGGCGATCGGTGTCGTATAATAATACATTTGAATTTTTTTTTTTTTTTTTATCCACTTTTTCTCCCATTTTTCCATATTTTCTCCCATCCCAATTTCGTATCATCCAATTCAACCCTCCCCTGTCACGAACGCTGTTTCTTGCCTCCCACAAGCCGGCTGCAATGTGGACTAAGTCATACATAGCACAAGTCCCCTCCGGTACTTGAGGTAACAGCAGTCGCATCTTTTCACCTGCGCAGCTCGATCTCTCAGTGTCGAGGAGTAACGCGTGGGAGGCTCACGCTGCCCCCGACACTTCCTGATTCTACTGCGCAGGCGCACCAACCGACTTGTAGGAGTCGCTTGTTCACAACGTTCGATCCCCACCCTTCAGTTTTCCCTCCCCGTAATACGGCCAATGTGTATTACTGCGGACGACCAGCCAAACTGAAAAACAATGTGGAGAGCTGGATTCGAACACGCGAATCCTAGCGTCTCCACACTGGTGGCGAGTGCCTTGCCCACTACACCACCTAGCCGCCACATTTGAATTTTTTAATATAGCGTGTATGGGAAATAAACGGCAATCGATAATCTATATATGCGTTTGGGCCTATAACTAGCGTTTTTGGAATTACAGCAGAAAAGATTAAAAACATACTTATATTCTAGAAGGTATTAACAACAATGTATGAATGAAAAAGTATAACGTTCCCACAACCTGAACGATAGATAATCGATGTTGAATGGGCCATAGTAATGTCAGGCTTACAGCGCTGGCAGAGAGGGGTATGAGATGGGCATAACCCCCGGCGGGCAATGTGTTAAGAAAAAAGTATTTCATAAACTTACATTTTTTTTACACATGCAAAATAATGATAAAAAAAATATCTATATCGATAATTTTGTACCGATTTATCGATTCTTCCAAATGGCATATCGTCTCAGCCTTAGTTGGGTTGAGGAGTGCATTCTAGCTATAAACACACTGACCCGCCTCTAATGAGCATCACTCCATGCAAACATGACAGCCCCATTTAACCGCATCATCTCACTCACCCTTCGAGATGAAACCATCTGCTTCCCTCCCATCGCCACATTAGTTCACATTAGCCTACTGACAAATAACACTGGATTTAACCCTTTCACTGCAACACTACAGAAGGTTAACCATTTCACTACCACACTACACAGACTTGTTAACCGTCTGTAGTGTGGTAGTGAAACAGTCTGTAGTGTGGCAGTGAAAGGGTTAAAGTGGTAATCTGCATTGTTAAAAAAGAAAATTAATTATCGGTCATTGCTGTTGTGTTTTTGCTCTGCAATTACTCTCTTTCCATTTTGAAAAGTCATGCCAACAACGGTCTTCTGTCCAGAGACACACGGCTGTCGCTGCTGCTGCTGCTGGTGATGGTGATGGTGATGGCATGTTCCCCCCTCAGATGGTTCTCCTGGCATCGCTACCGAACATGTCCGGCCTCTCGGCTGATCAGTTCGGCCGGCGCTTTTCAGTCGCATAGCAAACTAGCGGCACGGTGGTGTAGTGGTTAACACTGTCGCCTCACAGCAAGAAGGTCCAGGGTTCGATTCCCGCTTGGGGACCAGGTTTCCATGATGCCAGTTACCCAGGTGGGGTATTTCCCAGGCCTTTCTGTGTGGAGTTTACATGTTCTCCCCGTGCTCGCAAGGGTTTCCCCCCCGATAAGATAAACCCAATGGAAAAACATGCACAACAGTGCACAACCTCAGTGACAGGAACTCCGAGAACTCTGCCGAAATGAATTGAGGCCCATTGTCTCTGGTGACGACACTGGGCAGGCCCCAGCGCCCAAACAGCTTGACGAGGTTGTCGGTGATGCTCTGTGTGGTGATGGAGCTGAGTTCGATGGCTTCTGGCCACTTTGAGTGTAGGTCGTGCACGACCATCAGGTAGCGGGCATGTGCCGGGGCCCCATGAAGCTCTCCGCATAGGTCAACCTGAATGTGCTCCCACGGCGAGGACGGCCACGGGGTCGGGGTGAGGGGTGCTGTAGCCGGCTGGCCCGTTTTCCCACTCAGCAGGCAGCAGGTACAGTTGCGCACCAGCTCCTCTACGTCGCCGTCTATGTGAGGCCACCACACTGTGTCTCTGCAGCGTTGTTTCAACTTAACCACCCCCAGGTGGCCGTCGTGCGCCATGTGCAATACCCTGGCCCTCAGCGCCTCTGGTATAATAGCGCGGTGACCGCGGGCGAGGCACACCTCCCCCAGCAGGAGAGCTCGTCGCGGACTCGGGGGTAGGGGAGCAGTCTGTCCTCCACCGTGGCTGGCCAGCCGTCCTGGATATAGGCACGGAGATTTGTAAATGTCTCATCTTCAGCCGCAGCCTGCTGCAGCTCAGCCAGCGTGACTACTGCGCTGAGCGGTCCATGCAGCATGTGGACCCAGTCCACGTCGTCCTCCTGTTCAGGACTCGCCTCACCCGCCTCTTTTGTCGTAGAGACGGCTCTCGAAAGAAGGTCAGCTACCGTGTTAGAGCGCCCCGGCATAAACTTGAGTCCGAAGTTGTACTGATTCAGCCTATCAGCCCACCTCAGTAGCCTCATAGGCTTGTGCCCCGCCCCTCGGGTCGCCAGCAGCGCTGTCAGAGACTGATGATCTGTGCGAATGGTGAACGCCCTGCCATACAGGTAGACATGCCAGCGTTCGCAGGCCCACAGACAGGCGAGGGCCTCCCTTTCCCCCACCGAGTATTTCTGCTCGGCTGGTGTGAGGGCCCGAGAGGCAAAAGCCACTGGACGCTCTACCCCTCCATGAACCTGGGATAGCACGGTGCCGAGTGCCACCCCAGAGGCGTCACAGGTGACCAAGGTGGGCGCGGTCAGGCTGAAATGCGCCAGTGTTGGCGGGGACGTGAGCTGCCGTTTGATGACGCGCACAGCCTCCCGGCAGGCCGGGGTCCAGTCCCATACCGCATCCTTGCGTAACAGCTGGCGCAGAGGGGCCGTCGAGTCAGAATAGTGTGGCATGAACCGGAGGTAGTAGGCAGCCATGCCCAGAAAAGAAGACAGCTTGGACGGCGACTGCGGGTCCGGCAGGGACAGGATTGCTTCGGTGTGAGACATGATCGGGGTGATACTCTCCCTGGAGAGCCTGAACCCCAGGAACTCGACCTCAGTAGCTCCAAATGTACACTTCTCCGCGTTGAGTGTGACCCTGTGTTGCTTGAAGCGCTGGAAGACCTGCTCCAGGCGAGCATCGTGGAGTGCAGCGGTGGGCGCATGCACCACAACATCATCCAAGTAGATGCTGACCCCCTGGATGCCAGCCAAAATGAGCGACATTATTTTCTGAAAACAGCTTGGGGCTGATGACAGGCCAAAAGCCATGCGCTTGTACCTGAAAACCCCCACATGTGTGACAAACGCTGTGAGGTCCATACTGCCCGGTGCCAGGGGAACCTGCAGGTAGCCGTGACGTAAATCCATTTTACTGAAAATCGTGGAGCCATGGAAATGGCTAGTCAGCTCCTCCGCTGTGGGGAGGGGATACTTGTCAGGGATGATGGCTTTGTTTACGTCTGTCAGATCGACGCATAGACGCAGTCCGCGCCCCCCCCCCGTTTCTTGGCTGGTTGGACACCCAGGGAGAGGCGTTGATCGGTTCTATGACGTCCTCCTTCACCAGATGATGAATCTCCTCCTCCACCGCATCACGGAGGGCCAAGGGAATGCGCCGCAGCGGCTGAATGATGGGTCGGACAGACGTGTCCACCGAGGGCTGGTGCACAAATCCAGTCATACAGCCCAGGCCTTCGAACAGTGTCGGGTGATGGTCAGGCCAGGATGCGGTGACCTGCAGGACGCATAGACCCCCAGCGTCGGTCAATGTGAAGTCCAGAGCATGAAACAGGTCTAGCCCCATGATGTTAGCCCCTCTCCGTGTGATGTAGAACTCGGTGTCAGGGATGCGTCTCTTTTTGTACTCCACAGGTAGGCAGGCTACCCCTAAAGTGGTGATCGGGGCGTGGCCATACCCCGACAGGGCGTTTGCTGCTGTAGTCAACGGCACGTGACTGAAGAGCCGGTCATAAGTGGACTTATTCAGGAGCGACACTTTAGCCCCTGTGTCCACGAGGAGTGGTATGGAGGCCCCACCCACACGACATGTGCAATGACTGAATGAGGCCTGTGGGCTTTGTACTGTATTGATGGGAACAGCCCCAGACTGTGCGTGATCAGGAGGAGAGCGACACCAGCGCGCAAAATGGTTAACCCTGTTGCAGTTACGGCAGCGCTTGCCTAGAGCAGGGCAGGACAGGTCCCTGGTTGCATGCTTAGGGGAGCCACAGTTACCACAACGCCTTTGTCCATTCTCCCTCTCCCTCGGCGCCCAGTCTGCCACTCTCTGCACATCGAAGCTGTCACAGTCTGCGCCAGCTGCCTCCTGGGCCACGTTCTGAACTCCGGGTGGAGGTGACGTCACAGGCTCATGCACCGCGCGGGAAAACTTGCGCGCCTCAGAGATAGCTGTCTCCAACTGTTTTCCAATCACTACTGCATCAGCTAGTGTCATGGCGTCCGGCTCTAATAACAGTCTCTCCCTCAGTTGAGCACACAATGTTCTTTCAATCAGCTGGTCGACTATGAGTCCATCCTCCAAGTTCCTAAAATCACAATGCTTGGCTAGCTCCCGCAAGGCAGACACATATTGCGAAACAGTCTCACCAGACATCTGTGCTCTCTGGCGGAACTCAAAACGGTACATCCGACGGCTTCTTCCCGAGCTGAAATGCGACTTCAGAGCCTCGGTAGCAGTAGAGTACTTATCGTCGGCTAATGTAAGCGTAGCATAAATCCGTTGCCCCTCCTGTCCGAGGCAGTGTCGCAGAAGTGCGCACTTCCTAGCTTCTTCCAGATCCTCCAGTCCCAACGCCAATAAATAGTCCTCCAATGACGTTAGCCATCTAACCCGTGGAACCGCTGGGTCACCGGGAACTGGTAGAAACAGTGGTGGCGGTGGTCAAACGAAATCAGCCATCCTCGTTCGCCAATTATTATGTTGAGACAATGAACACACGACCGTGTGGTTTCATTACTTTATTCGACTGACGGTTACGTTACAACACCAGCCCTACCTCGAGCGCTAACCACGCCCGTCTATTAAAGGCACAGTAGCCTACAGTGTAACTGCTAGTATGTCACAACCTATACGTAGCATAACAGGACATAACAGGCGGGTGTTGCTAATCGGCTCAGACACAATGTGTTTACAAACAGGAAACCCGTCTTACGTCATTATCAGGAAGCAGTGGTGGTCAGTAGAGAAGTATTTTTAGTCAAGTAATTTTGAAGTACTTGTACTTTACTGGAGCATTTTCATTTTAGGGAACTTACTTTTAACTCCACTACATTTCAAGGGAAATATTGTTGTTTTTTTACTCCACTACATTTTTCTGAACCTATCAGTTACTAGTTACTTTGAAGAAAAAGATGTTGCATAGAAAACACGGCAAAAACTGCACCTCGAGGGGTCACATGTTCGGGAATTGAACGCTCCCAAGAACTGGTATTGTACAAACACCATGTAGAATGTGTACCTTTACTTTTGATTGATTGAAAACTTTATTAACAGATTGCAGAATGGGTACAATACAGTACAGCTCAATACACACAATTGTTAAGGGGATGCAGGCCAGAGAAAGACTTTCGTCTTGTTTACATCAGGGTCCCCCATTTTCAATTCATCAGGACATATATGACATACATGACATACAGATATACAGTACTGCTACATCTATACATTTATGACATATCAGATTTGCAAATACAGTACTGTTTGTGATACAAAAAGAGTCCAGAAAAGAGTATATACATTTGACGTAAAAACTGTACATTGGGGGAGGTTGGGTAGGTGGGGGGGGGGGGGGTTGGGCAGGAGGGGTGGGGGGGGAACACTGTACAACTGTACAAGCAAAACTGTACATTGGAATATTGACAACCATACTTGGTCATTTACTGTACATTGGGTTAGGACATTTACATGGGCCAGTTTCGAATTGCAGTCTCCCGTAGGTGTTCTTTGAGAGTGTTTTTGAAAGTGGGTAGTGATTCACATTCCTTTACAGCTTTGGGTAGGGCGTTCCACATTGATGTGGCATAATTGTGAAACGTATTTAGTCCCTTGTTTGAGCCGAATCTGGGTTTAACATGATTTGTGGAGCTCCCTCTGGTATTGTGATCGTGGTATTCACTGACATTTGGGAAGTATTTTGACATGTACATGGGTACCTTGGTTGTGTAGTGTATCTTGTAGACCAGGCCCATTGCAAGTTGCTGTACTCTGTCGTCTACTCTAAGCAATCCTAGGTTGTCAAAGTGGGCAGGGGTGAGGTGGGTTCTAGGAGTAAGGTCAAGCAGTAGTCTGACCAGTTTGTTTTGAGATGTTTGTAATTTTGTTTTTAGCGCCTTTGAGGTGCTTTGGTACCATGAGGTGCAAGCATAGTCGTAGTACCCTTGTATGAGTGCTCCTGCCAGAGTCTTCAGGGTGTTCTTGTTTACCAGAGAGGAGATCCGGTACAAGAATCGAGTTTGTTGGTTGACTTTTTTTATTACATTGGATGCCATTTTGTTACAGGAAAGATTAGCCTCTAGGATGGAACCCAGGTAGGTAATTTCATCTTTCCTTGTGACAATATTGTCACCCACCGTAACTGAGAAGCCGTCGGTCTTGCTGAGTTTGTTATTTGAACCGAAGAGAATGGACTCTGTTTTGCCCATGTGTAATGATAGTTTGTTATCAGCGAGCCATATGCAGATTTTGCCTAGTTCTGAGCTGAGGGTTTTTTCAACCTGTAACTTGTTTTTGTCAGAGACCAGCAGGGCTGAGTCGTCTGCGAACAAGAACAAGTTGCAGTCACAAGCTGACGACATATCATTTGCATAAATTAAGTACATTCAGTATAGAGTACTTCTTTACCTTTACCAAAGTAGAATTTTTAATGGAGGACTTCTACAGTACTAGTTTATCTGGGTATTTCTACTTTTACTTAATAAATACAAATAATTCTTATTCTTATTCTTACCACTGAACACTGTCAAATGTGATTAAATTGTCATTTATATGTAGTTTTCCTGGCAATTATTCAAATGGCTATGATAATTTCTGTCAAACGTCTTGCAGAAGATATAGCCCCGTTGTGTTGTGTTCATACAACAGCTGGGACATCAAGCCGTCTACTGATGGATCAGAATGTTCTGCAGAGAACCTGCATACTGATTGTAATTTAATTTAATTTAATTATACTTATGTTCTAAAAGGCGACGGAAACAACGCTAACAACGTGTTCACATTCATTGCCACGGCCCTTGATTGTGACCTGCTCTCTGTCTAGAGAATAGCATGTTTTCATTCCAGCTGCCAGGGATATCGACAGTGGCTCGGGAGGTAGATCAATGGTGAACGCAAATACACTCTGCTGATTCTGCCTCTGTTTTTCCACGTAGGGAAAATCTATCTTCTCCACTATCTTATCTTCTTAACTCTTTCTTTGTAATTTATTGTATTCTTCTTGGGACCATGTTGGAAACAAGTCGACAGACTTTCACATGTTATCCTTGTACCCTTTGTTTTTATACTTCTGTATAAATTGTATGTACTAAATACAAATCAAATCAAATCATGTTAAAGTGGTCTGTGTCCAGTTATGCTGCTCTGATTAAAGGTTATGTTTATGTGGTCCAGTTATGCTGCTCTGATTAAAGGTTATGTTAAAGTGGTATGTGGTCCAGTTATGCTGCTCTGATTACGTCCTCTTGACTTCAAATGTTAAAGTATATAATCTTCATACATTTTTGTCATGTTTTCTATGCAAAACCTTTTTCTTCAAAGTAACTAGTAACTGATTCAGATAAACGTAGTGGAGTAAAAAGTATAAAGTTCCCTAAAATGAAAAGACTCACATGAAGTACAAGTAGCTACACATTTTACTTGAGTACAGTACTTGAGCAAAAATACTTATAAATACTCCACCACTGTATACAACTATGTAATTTGATTATAATTGTTTTCCACTTTGGATTTAGGTTCACGTCAACCACCTGTTATTTTCCCCTGATAAAACCTCTAGTCCATGATCCCTGATTGCCAAGGATGGGCAGCGAGCGATGCCTCTCAAAGAGGAATAGTGCTTGAGTCGAGCAGCTTGTCCCCCCGTGGGCTGTCTCTCGCTTGCTGTACTTCAAGATGAAAGGCGGTGAGTGCACAATGGAGCCCTCGTAACTGTCGGGTTTCACCGCCGCGAGCCTTTCCCTGAGAGGAGAGCCGAAGCAATTTGGAAGTGAATAGATGTGAAGTGTTCTTGATCACTTAAATCGAGTTGATGGTACAGGAATACGACGTGCCCTTGAGCAGCACCTCTATTAATGGCGGACTAGGGAAAAGAAAGGAGTAGCCCACAACACATGGGTCGTCACTGCTAATCGATAGTCCTCGTCTCTCTGTTACAATACACGCGGTAAAGCGGATGAATGAACATTTTATTAACAGATTGCAGAATGGGTACAATACAGTACGGCTCAATATACACACAATTGTTAAGGGGATGCAGGCCAGAGAAAGACTTTCGTCTTGTTTACATCAGGGTAAACATTGGACATTTACGGTGGCCAGTTTCGAATTGCAGCCTCCCGTAGGTGCTCTTTAAGAGCGGTTTTGAATGTGGGTAGTGATTCACATTCCTTTACAGCTTTGGGTAGGGCGTTCCACATTGATGTGGCATAATTGTGAAACGTGTTTAGTCCCTTGTTTGTGCCGAATCTGGGTTGCACATGATTTGTGGAACTCCCTTTGGTGTAGTGGTTGTGGTATTCACTGACCTTTGGCAAGTATTTCGACATGTACATGGGTACCTGAGTGGTGTAGTGTATCTTGTAGACCAGGCCCATTGCAAGTTGCTGTACTCTGTCGTCTACTCTAAGCCATCCTAGGTTGTCAAAGTGGGCAGGGGTGAGGTGGGTTTTAGGAGTAAGGTCAAGTAGTAGTCTGACCAGTTTGATTTGTGACGTTTGTAATCTTGTTTTTAGCACCTTTGAGGTGCTTTGGTACCATGAGGTGCAAGCATAGTCGTAGTACCCTTGAATGAGTGCTCCTGCCAGAGTCTTCAGGGTATTCTTGTTTATCAGAGAGGAGATCCGGTACAAGAATCGAGTTCGTTGGTTGACCTTTTTGATTACATTGGATGCCATTTTGTCACAGGAAAGATTTGCCTCTAGGATGGAACCCAGGTATGTAATTTTATCTTTCCTTGTGACAATATTGTCACCCACTGTAACTGAGAAGCTGTCGGTCTTGCTGAATTTTTTCAACCTGCAACTTGTCCCTGTCAGAGACCAGCAGGGCTGAGTTGTCCGCGAACAAGAACAAGTTGCAGTCACAAGCTGACGACATGTCATTTGCATAAATTAGGAACAGTAGTGGTCCTAGTATGCATGCTTCCTTGTGGAACACCACAGCTCACTGGGAAGGGGGGGGGGGGACGCGTCTATTCGAAACCCAAACGGTTCGTGCTTCCGCGTTCGCGTTTTCCGCTCTGATTGGCCACTGACCTACGCTAGTTTTGCCGACGGCGTATGAGCGTAGAAATAATGCGTGGAGAGCGGAGAGCGAGCCTCGCACACACGCACTTTGAAATGGGTATCACAGTAGTACGCCCTACTGTAGAACATGACATATTAGCATGACATCTGATTTATTAATATGACAATACATTTGAATCGAATCTCATTTTGAAATCGCTACGCTGCCTATGGACACGACAGTGGCGCGTCAGACAGCTTAGGTCAGTGGCCAATCAGAGCGGAAAACGCGAACGCGGAAGCACAAACCGTTTGGGTTTCGAATAGACGCAGGGGGGACAGAGTACCGTTTACCTCCACCATCTGTTCTCTCCCCTCCAGGTAGGATTGTATCCAGCTCACTGATAAACTATCAAAACCAATTGCTTTTAGCTTGTCAATCAGAATGGAGTGATTGACAGTGTCGAAGGCCTTTTGTAGGTCCAGCATGACCATGCCGCAGTATTTTCCCGCATCCACCTCTTGTTTGATGCGGTCGTTCAAATAGAGAAGGCATGTGTCAGTGGAGTGGGATGTTCTGAAGCCAGATTGGAATTCGTAGATTAGATTTTTTTTCGCAAGGTACTTTTCAACCTGTTCGTAGACAATTTTTTCCATGACTTTCGAGATGGAGGTAAGAATACAAACAGGGCGGTAGTTGCCTGGGTCTAATTTGCTGCCCTTTTTGCGTAGGGGGGACACTCTCGCAATTTTGAAGTCCTTGGGGACGTGTCCCTGTTTTATGGAGAGGTTTATTATGTGTGTGATGACTGGGGTGATGGCGGCTGCTGAGTCTCTGAGGAATTTGGAAGGGATGTTGTCATGGCCAGTGGCCTTGTTAGGTTGGAGGGCAATCAGTTTTTTGAGTACCTCATCTGTTGTTACCATTTCAAGTTTGAAGTCGTCTTTGCGGACCCCTAGGTTTTTGTAGTAGGCTATGATGTGTTCTACCCCAAAATGCCCTGAGTGGGAGGGTAGTTTATTAACCAGTGTTGTGGCTATGTTTGTAAAAAATATGTTTAGGTATTTGGCCACTTCCAGCTTGTCTCTGTGATGAGTGTTTTCTGTTTTTCTGTTTATGTTTGTAAATCTTTTAGATTTTATTTAATTTAATTACATTTTTTTAAGTGTTTTTCCAGCTTTTTCTGGTCAGACAGAGGAGAGGATGAACGGGAGAAGAGTGGGGAAGACATGTGAAATAATTATCCCCCGGGAGCAGGAGGCAAACCCAGGATGGCTGTGTAGGTGTGCAAGGCACTATGCGGTGCGCCACGAGAGTGCCCTCTAAATCTGTTTTTTAGTTTTTAGCTGCAGCCTAGTTGGTTGTTGAGTAATTTCCAAAGTTTGCGGGGTTTGTTTTTGTTTTCCTCAGTTTTGTCATTGATGACATTTTTTCTTGCGGTTTTGCTCATGGTGTTTACGTCATTTCTTAGTCTGTTTCTTTGAATTTTGAGTTCAACCACATGGGCTTGGAGTTCACTGTTTGAGCTTTTGGTAAGCTTTGTCTGACTTTTATGAAGTTCAGAGCATTTTTTGTCTCTGTTTTTCATAGCGGTCAGTATTTCAGTGTGCATCCATGGCTCTGCACGATTTTTAACCCATGGTGGTTCTTAGGGGGGCCATGTTGTTAAGTATTGTTGTGAATTTGGTTTTGAATCCAAGCCATGTTTCTTCAACCTGTGTACCACTGAGTTCATCTGACCAGTCCATGCTCCCCAGTTCTTGGTAAAAGGCCTCTCTAGAGTAGGTTTTGAGGTCCCTAGATGTGACTGTTTTGTGACAGCCGGCCTTTTGTTTTAGCTTTTTGCGGGTACAGAATATCGAAGGTTATCCTATAACCATAGTTATATGATTGGCATAGCTTTTCTGCTTCGCCTATGGGGATACACTCAGCGCCTGTGCGCGTCCAATGAAAACTTTTCACATGCACCTTTCATTTGCCCGACCACGCCCACCTCCAGCCACTCAAAGCCCAGGTGTGCGGTCTACTTCTCCCTTCTGAGTCTGAATTTCAGCGAAACCCAGCCAAGGGTCCTCAGGGCTGCGATTAAAGCAGAAAAGCTACGCCAATCATATAACTAGGGTTATAGGATAACCTTCATTATATCTCATTGGCTACGCTTTTCTGCTTCGCCTATGGGACAACGGGCGAAGCAGGGTGCGTAGCCCCGACAAATGCACCCCCTGAGGTCCCCTTCACGACCATCAGAAAACATGGGGTGGGGTCCGGCCCCCTCGCGCCTCCTAACGAGGAGCGGAGAGAAGGACACCAATCATACGCAGAGGGGCGCAGTTACCCCAAAACGCACAAGGCGAGTAGATCATGCGAAAAACCGCCGTCTACCCCACCATGCACCCCGCCAGCCGCCCGGCAGCGGGATGCAGAAGGGGTTCCAGCTCTAAGAGCCGCACTCCTCCTTTACAGAGGCGGGGCCCCCGGCCATGGCCGCGAGACAGAACCCCCCCGAAGGATTCATGACGGCGCCCTACCCCCCCCCCCCCCCCCCCAGGGCCACCGTGCTCCCTATCGAGCCGAGCACCGAGAGAGAGAGTGCCCACGTGCCTGACCGATGAGCCCTCTTATCTAACTAACTAACCAATTTTCGTTTCAACTGCCAAAGGCGTGTGAGCCATTCGTTTCGCTGAAAACAATGAGGAAGGGAGAAGTAGACCGCACACCTGGGCTTTGAGTGGCTGGAGGTGGGCGTGGTCGGGCGAATGAAAGGTGCATGTGAAAAGTTTTCATTGGACGTGCACAGGCGCTGAGTGTATCCCCATAGGCGAAGCAGAAAAGCGTAGCCAATGAGATATAACATATAATGATCACTTAACCCGCATGCTATCACCCCTTTGTTGGAGATAATGGACTTGTCAGAGGTCAGAATGAGATCAAGTTTGTGTTGAATCACATACTCTTGTGGGTTGGGTGATTAGCTGGCTGAAACCGTGCAGATCACAAAACCTACTGAAGGCCTTGAAGACGGCGACAACTCTTTAGTGAGAATAATAAGAGACGTCACCTAGATTTCCTTGAAACCGAGTGCTGTTATCATAGTTTTTGTGTATTGCTTTCCATTAATACCATGGTGGTGATGTGGGTGACCTTTCTGCCCTTGCACAGAGATGACTACACGTCGTCTCGCACAGAGACGACTACACGAATGAACAAGCGATTCTTTCCCCCGGGGGCTGGATACCATCCCAAGCCCCGCCCCTCTGTTCCTCCACCCTCCAGTCACAATCGCCCGCTCGCCTCAAAAAAAACAGAGGAGAACGACGGTCGCGATTGGACGACGGAGAGAAGAGGGCGGGGCCGTTGGAGATAGGTCAATTAGAATGACGCACACAACGGAGGAGTCGCCGGCGGCGGAGGTTAGTATTTGCATATCGGTCCCTACCTGAGTGTGTGGGCAGCTGGCGACGTACCCAGATTCAGACAGAAGGTTACAAAAGGGCAGACGCGGAGACGGGCCATTGTGCGGCTGTCTCACCACGCCGCCGGTGACTGTTATTAATGTCTACTGTCCTGCCTGAACAGGCAACAGGGCCATGATGAAGACCAGCTATAAGCAGAAGACGGTGGTTTTGAATGGTAAATGGTGGATTTATATAGCAGCTTTTTATCCAACGCGCTTTACCATTTTTGTTCCTCACATTCACCCGTTCATTGATTGATTGATTGATTGATTGATTGAAAACTTTAATAACAGATTGCAGAATGGGTACAATACAGTACTGCTCGCTCAATACATACAATTGTCAAGGGGATGCAGACCAGAGAAAGACTTTCGTCTTGTTTACATCAGGGTCCCCCATTTTCAATTCATAGTAAAACATTCAATTCACTCACACATTCACACACCGACGGCGGAGGCGACCACGCGAGGTGCAGACCTGCTCATCGGGAGCAATTATAGGGGTTAAGTGTCTTCGCTCAAGTATACTTGAAGGATGATGAATTGAAAATGGGGGACCCTGATGTAAACAAGACGAAAGTCTTTCTCTGGTCTGCATCCCCTTAACAATTGTGTGTATTGAGCTGTACTGTACTGTACCCATTCTGCAATCTGTTAATACAATTTTCAATCAATCAATCAATCAATCAAACTTCGACACGCTGCCCGGGAGGAGCAGGAATCCAACCTTCCGACTACCAGACGACCGCTCTCTACCTCCTGAACCACTGTTGCCCCCCCCCCCCAGCAAGGCTTGGGCTTGCTAATAATTGTAAATCTTTTCGTCATTTCATTTGGCACTTTTTTTTTTATTTGATGTCACAGTAACATTATAAACATACATTCACTACAGGGCAATGCAAAGCAGTTCAGCAAAAAACACAAATATTTAAACAAGCTGCTCTGTGTCGAATTCACACCTCTTGTACATTATGTACAACACTGGAGGGATTCCCCTGCCTCCTCGCCTCGAGTTTGCGACATTAAAATGAATCCGTATTTAACAGGTCAATCTTTTTTCTTTTAAAGGCCCGATCCATGATCCAAAACGTAACCAAAAATGTGGAGCTCCATTAACACCCAAGAGAAAAGAAAAGGAACGGAGACATTTGCATGCTCTTGTTGATTGACTGAGCTTTTATATAACACGAGGACTAACACTAGACAACAGATACAAATGAGTTTTAAATTGTATTCGCTGTATTTTGGGGATGTAATAGGTTTGTAAGCATTTTTCTGTAAGCGTTGAAGTAAGATAAGATAAGATAAGATATTCCTTTATTGATCCCCTTGGGGAATCAGACCTACATATTATTCGGATGTATGACGGCTTAAGAAGGTGGCTGATTTTCCAACTACAAATTCTACAAGAATGCATGTGAGTATACCCCATATTTATATGGTCAAAAATAATCCGGATTGGGGCTTGAAGTAAATACCACCAAGTTTCTCAAGGCGCCATCAAATTCAACATGAATGATAATTATAACGATGAAGTACCCATGCGGGTTCCTTACGTATAAAAAAAAAATAGGAAGATAGTGTGAAGCTATCAAAATATACTGGATGACTGTGGCTCGGGTGAAGCAGGCCGCCATCGGAGGCTTTCATCCAATCCCTTTTCACCGACACGTGTATTATAGTGTCACAGCCTCGGGTCCCGGGAGGAGCGATTCACGCAACAAACACACGGTTAACCCTTTCACTACCACACTACATAAGGTTAACCCTTTCACTACCACACTACAGAAGGTTAACCCTTTCACTACTACACTACAGATGGTTGAAAGGGTTAACCTTCTATAGTGTGGTTGTGAAAGGGTTAACCCTTTTGTCGTGTGTGGCAGTGAAAGGGTTAACCTTCCGTAGTGTCGCAGTGAAAGGGTTAACCCTTTGGTAGTGAAAGGGTTAACCTTCTGTAGTGTGGTTGTGAAAGGGTTAACCCTTTTGTCGTGTGGCAGTGAAAGGGTTAACCTTCTGTAGTGTGGTTGTGAAAGGGTTAACCCCTTTGTCGTGTGTGGCAGTGAAAGGGTTAACATTCCGTAGTGTCGCAGTGAAAGGGTTAACCCTTTGGTAGTGTGGTTGTGAAATGGTTAACCCTTTTGTCATGTGGCAGTGAAAGGGTTAACCTTCTGTAGTGTCGCAGTGAAAGGGTTAACATTATGTAGTGTGGAGGTGAAAGGGTTAACCTTCTGTAGTGTGGTAGTGACAGGGTTAACCTTCTGTAATGTCGCAGTGAAAGGGTTAACCCTTTGGTAGTGTGGTAGTGAACGGGTTAACCTTCTGTATTGTTGCAGTGAAAGGGTTAACCTTCTGTAGTGTCGCAGTGAAAGGGTTAACCCTTTGGTAGTGTGGTAGTGAAAGGGTTAACCTTCTGTAGTGTGGTTGTGAAAGGGTTAACCCTTTTGTCCTGTGTGGTAGTGAAAGGGTTAACCTTCTGTAGTGTTGCAGTGAAAGGATTAACCTTCTGTGTTGTCGCAGTGAAAGGGTTAACCTTCTGTAGTGTGGCAGTGAAAGGGTTAACCTTATGCAGTGTCACGTGAAAGGGTTAACCTTCTGTATTTTCGCAGTGAAAGGGTTAACCTTCTGTAGTGTGGTTGTGAAAGGGTTAACCATTTTGTCGTGTGGCAGTGAAAGAGTTAACCATTTATGTAGTGTGGTTGTGAAAGGGTTAACCCTTTTGTCGTGTGGCAGTGCAAGGGTTAACCTTCTGTAGTGTCACAGTGAAATGGTTAACCCTTTGGTAGTGTGGTAGTGAAAGGGTTAACCATCTGTAGTGTTGCAGTGAAAGGGTCAACCTTCTGTATTGTCGCAGTGAAAGGGTTAACCTTCTGTAGTGTGGAGGTGAAAGGGTTAACCTTATGTAGTGTCGCAGTGAAATGGTTAACCCTTTGGTAGTGTGGTAGTGAAAGGGTTAACCTTCTGTATTGTTGCAGTGAAAGGGTTAACCTTCTGTAGTGTCACTGTGAAAGGGTTAACCCTTTGGTAGTGTGGTAGTGAAAGGGTTAACCTTCTGTAGTGTGGTTGCGAAAGGGTTAACCCCTTTGTCCTGTGTGGTAGTGAAAGGGTTAACATTCTGTAGTGTGGTTGCGAAAGGGTTAACCCCTTTGTCCTGTGTGGTAGTGAAAGGGTTAACCTTCTGTAGTGTGGTTGCGAAAGGGTTAACCCCTTTGTCCTGTGTGGTTGCGAAAGGGTTAACCCCTTTGTCCTGTGTGGTAGTGAAAGGGTTAACATTCTGTAGTGTGGTAGTGAAAGGATTAACCTTCTGTGTTGTCACAGTGAAAGGGTTAACCTTATGTAGTGTGGCAGTGAAAGGGTTAACCTTATGTAGTGTGGCAGTGAAAGGGTTAACCTTATGTAGTGTCACGGTGAAATGGTTAACCTTCTGTATTGTCGCAGTGAAAGGGTTAACCTTCTGTAGTGTGGCAGTGAAAGGGTTAACCTTATGTAGTGTCATGGTGAAAAGGTTAACCTTCTGTATTGTCGCAGTGAAAGGGTTAACCTTCTGTAGTGTGACAGTGAAAGGGTTAACCTTATGTAGTGTCGCGGTGAAAGGGTTAACCTTCTGTCGTGTGGCAATGGAAGGGTTAACCTTCCATAGCGTCGCGGTGAAAAAAAGGGTTAACCCTTTGGTAGCGTGGCAGTGAAAGGGTTTTAAACGAGACACAAAAAATCACATGTTGACGTCTTTGTGGATCATGACCCGACTGGCCGGCGCCTCCTCCACCCTCACGCCCCGCACAGCCCGCGTCAGAACGCTCCGCAGGGAGCGCGAGGCGCGGAGCAGCAGGTCCTTCAGGCCGGCCCGGTACTCCTGCCGGATCAGGCAGTACAGCACCGGGTTGAGGCAGCTGTTGGCGTGAGCCAGACACACGGTGAGGGGGAAGGCGTAGGCCTGGGCGTTGTAGAAGGCCTTGCTGAAGGGCACCAGGTCGAACTTGATGAGCACCCCCCACAGAGTCAGCGCCTGGTTGGGAAGCCAGCAGAGGAAGAACGACAGGACCACGATGGTGACCGAGCGGGTCAACTTGGACCGGCGCCGGTGGCGGCACCTCTCGCCCTCCGACCTCTCCGCGGGGTTGACGGCGGCGGCGGCTCCCCCCCCTCCTCCGCCGCCGCCCCCCACGGTGCGCCGGCTCAGGATGAACCTCAGGAGGAGGAGGTAGCACACGCTGATCACCACCAGGGGGACGACGAACCCCAGGAGCACCTTCTGCATCTGGTACAGACCCAGCAGGAGCTGGGGATCCCAGCGGCTGGAGTCCGAGAAGCGCACCAGGCACAGGTCGTCGTCGGCGGACACCTGAGACCACCGGGGGGAGGGGAGCGGGTGTTAGCTAATCAGTCAGGTTAAAGGAACACGCCAACATTTGCTATCTGGAAGGCATTTGCTATCAAGAAGGCTATCTGGCTGCACGTTAGCCTAGCTTAGCACAATGAATGGAAGCGGACGGCGCCGGTTAGCCTAGGCATTGTCCAACTAACACCTCTCCCGAAGGCTAACCGGCACTGTCCGCTTCCATTCATTGTGCTAAGCTAGGCTACCGTGCAGCCAGATAGCCTTCTACTGAACGCACAGAGAGGAAACTGGTATCTTATCTTCTTGTCTCTCTCTGGAGAAGACGGTAAGCTAATTTCCCCAAATGTTGGCGTGTTCCTTTAAGTATTGTGCAACATGATAATAAGTACTATTGACCGTATTCACACTGTGGCCATTTTGCTCTTATGTCTCAGGCTCAGGTTGGGTTCCTTCCATCCTTTTCACCCCGGGTTCCAACCTGAGCCTGAGACATAAGAGCAAAATGGCCACCATGTGAATACGGTTAATGCCCTGCAAAGTCAAAATGTAGCAACCAAAAAAACTAAAAGTCATCAAAATGTTGTTATTACTTGATATTGTTCCATGACATTTTATTTATCTTGTATAATTCATCGGACTCTATCTAGACTCTAAACCCCACACTTTAGATGGTGGAACTGGCAGTAACTGCAAAAGCAGAAGAAGGAACCCCATGTTTTTTGAGTACCTTTTATTATTCTTAACCCTTTCACTACGACACTACCAAAGGGTTAACCCTTTCACTAACACACTGCAGAAGGTTAACCCTTTCACTAACACACTACAGAAGGTTAACCCTTTCACAACCACATGGCAAAGGGTTAACCCTTTCACTACCACACAACAAAGGGTTAACCCTTTCACTAACACACTGCAGAAGGTTAACCCTTTCACCAACACACTACAGAAGGTTAACCCTTTCATAACCACACAACAAAAGGTTAACCCTTTCACAACCACACTACAGAAGGCCCTTTTCACAACCACATGACAAAGGGTTAACCCTTTCACTACCACACAACAAAGGGTTAACCATTTCACTACCACACAACAAAGGGTTAACCCTTTCACAACCACACTGCAGAAGGTTAACCATTCCACTACCACACTGCAGAAGGTTAACCCTTTCACTAACACACTGCAGAAGGTTAACCCTTTCACTACCACACTACAGAAGGTTAACCCTTTCACTAACACACTGCAGAAGGTTAATCCTTTCACTGCCACACTACATACGGTTCTGTAGTGGAAGGGTTAACCTTCTGTAGTGTGGGTGTGAAAGGGTTAACCCTTTGTCGTGTGGTTGTGAAAGGGTTAACCGTCTGTAGTGTGGTAGTGAAATGGTTAACCGTCTGCAGTGTGGTAGTGAAAGGGTTAACCTTCTGTAGTGTGGTAGTGAAAGGGTTAACCTTCTGTAGTGTGGGTGTGAAAGGGTTAACCCTTTGTCGTGTGGTTGTGAAAGGGTTAACCTTCTGTAGTGTGGTAGTGAAAGGGTTAACCGTCTGTCGTGTGGTAGTGAAAGGGTTAACCGTCTGCAGTGTGGTAGTGAAAGGGTTAACCTTCTGTAGTGTGGTTGTGAAAGGGTTAACCTTCTGTAGTGTGGTAGTGAAAGGTTAACCGTCTGTCGTGTGGTAGTGAAAGGGTTAACCGTCTGTCGTGTGGTAGTGAAAGGGTTAACCGTCTGCAGTGTGGTAGTGAAAGGGTTAACCTTCTGTAGTGTGGTAGTGAAAGGTTAACCGTCTGTCGTGTGGTAGTGAAAGGGTTAACCGTCTGTAGTGTGGTAGTGAAAGGGTTAACCGTCTGTAGTGTGGTAGTGAAAGGGTTAACCCTCTGTGGTGTGGTTGTGAAAGGGTTAACCGTCTGTATTGTGGTAGTGAAAGGGTTAACCGTCTGCAGTGTGGTAGTGAAAGGGTTAACCTTCTGTAGTGTGGTAGTGAAAGGGTTCATTTGTATTACTCACACAGGGATGCGCTTTAAAAAAAAAAAAAAAAAAAAAAAGTTCTGCAGAATCATTTTTGTTCTTCTTCCTGTACGTGTAATGATCCAACAGACCTGCACCGTGGTGGAGTAGACGGCGTGCGGCAGCGTGGCCAGCAGCGACACCACCCAGATGCCCAGGCTGGCCCACTTGGCCCGGGCGGCGGCCGTCCGCGGGCTGCCCATCTTCAGCGAGTTGACGAGGGAGCGGTAGCGGGTCACGCTCATGGCGGTGAGGAAGAAGACGCTGGCGTACATGTTGAGGGTGGTGACGGAGCTCACGATCTTGCACATGACCCAGCCGAACGGCCAGCGGAAGTCCAGCACGATGTCCACCGCCCAGAAGGGCAGCGTCAGGACGAACTGGAGGTCCGTCAGCGCCAGGCTCATCACGAAGCAGTCGATGGAGGAGTGCGGCCCCCGGTGGCGGGAGTGCAGCAGGAACAGCGCCAGCAGGTTGCCCACCAGGCCCAGGACGCAGACCACCAGGTAGACCAGCGCAATGAGGACCCGCACCTGCACCATGTGTTTAAAAACATTTATTAATGTAATTAATCAAATTGAATTACAGCACTATGTGAGGAGAGAAGGAGGGGTAGGAGGGGAGAAGGAGAAGAGAAGGAGGGGAATGAAGAGAGAAGGAGGAGAGAAGGAGGGGAGAAGGAGGGGAGAAGGAGGGGAGACAGAGGGGAAGGAAGAGAGAAGGAGGAGATAAGGAGGAGAGAAGGAGGGGAAGGAAGAGAGAAGGAGGAGAGAAGGAGGAGATAAGGAGGAGAGAAGGATGGGAGAAGGAGGGGAGAAGGAGGAGAGAAGGAGGGGAAGGAAGAGAGAAGGGGGAGAGAAGGAGGGGAGAAGGAGGAGAGAAGGAGGGGAAGGAAGAGAGAAGGAGAGGAGAAGGAGGGGAGAAGGAGGAGAGAAGGAGGGGAAGGAAGAGAGAAGGAGAGGAGAAGGAGGGAAGAAGGAAGAGAGAAGGAGGGGAGAAGGAGGGGAGAAGGAGGAGAGAAGGAGGAGAGAAGCAGGAGAGAAGGAGGGGAGAAGGAGGAGAGCAGGAGTAGAGAAGGAGGAGAGAAGCAGGAGAGAAGGAGGGGAGAAGGAGGAGAGCAGGAGGGGAGAAGGAGGGGAGAAGGAGGGGAGAAGGAGGGGAGAAGGAGGAGAGAGGGAGGAGAGAAGCAGGAGAGAAGGAGGGGAGAAGGAGGAGAGCAGGAGGAGAGAAGGAGGGGAGAAGGAGGGGAGAAGGAGGAGAGAAGGAGGGGAGAAGGAAGGGAGAAAGGAGGAGAGAAGGAGGGGAGAAGGAGGGGAAGGAAGAGAGAAGGAGGAGAGAAGGAGGAGATAAGGAGGAGAGAAGGATGGGAGAAGGAGGGGAGAAGGAGGAGAGAAGGAGTGGAGAAGGAGGAGAGAAGGAGGGGAGAAGGAGGGGAGAAGGAGGAGAGAAGGAGGGGAAGTAAGAGAGAAGGAGGAGAGAAGGAGTGGAGAAGGAGGAGAGAAGGAGGGGAGAAGGAGGAGAGAAGGAGGGAAGAAAGAGGGGAGAAGGAGGGGAGAAGGAGGAGAGAAGGAGGAGAGAAGGAGGGAAGAAAGAGGGGAGAAGGAGGGGAGAAGGAGGAGAGAAGGAGGAGAGAAGGAGGAGAGAAGGAGGGAAGAAAGAGGGGAGAAGGAGGGGAGAAGGAGGAGAGAAGGAGGAGAGAAGGAGGGGAAGTAAGAGAGAAGGAGGGGAGAAGGAGGGGAAGGAAGAGAGAAGGAGGGGAGAAGGAGAGGAGAAGGAGAGGAGAAGGAGGGGAGAAGGAGGAGAGAAGGAGGGGATAAGGAGGAGAGAAGGATGGGAGAAGGAGGGGAGAAGGAGGAGAGAAGGAGTGGAGAAGGAGGAGAGAAGGAGGGGAGAAGGAGGGGAGAAGGAGGGGAAGTAAGAGAGAAGGAGGAGAGAAGGAGGAGAGAAGGAGGGGAGAAGGAGGGGAGAAGGAGGAGAGAAGGAGGAGAGAAGGAGGAGAGAAGGAGGGAAGAAAGAGGGGAGAAGGAGGGGAGAAGGAGGAGAGAAGGAGGAGAGAAGGAGGAGAGAAGGAGGGGAAGTAAGAGAGAAGGAGGGGAGAAGGAAGGGAAGGAGGAGATAAGGAGGAGAGAAGGAGGAAAGAAGGAGGAGAGAAGAAGGGGAGAATGAGGGGAGAAGGAGGAGAGAAGGAGGAGAGAAGGAGGAAAGAAGGAGGAGAGAAGGAGGAGAGAAGGAAGAGACAAGGATGGGAGAAGGAAGAGAGAAGGAAGAGAGAAGGAGGAGAGAAGGAGGGGAGAAGGAGGGGAGAAGGAAGGGAAGGAGGAGAGAAGGAGGGGAGAATGAGGGGAGAAGGAGGAGAGAAGGAGGAGAGAAGGAGGAGAGAAGGAGGGGAGAAGGAGGAGAGAAGGAGGAGAGAAGGAGGGAAAAAAGAGGGGAGAATGAGGGGAGAAGGAGGAGATAAGGAGGGGAAGTAAGAGAGAAGGAGGGGAGAAGGAGGGGAAGGAAGATAGAAGGAGGGGAGAAGGAGAGGAGAAGGAGGGGAGAAGGAGGGGAGAAGGAGGAGAGAAGGAGGAGAGAAGTAGGGGAGAAGGAGGAGAGAAGGAGGAGAGAAGGAGGGGAGACGGAGGAGAGAAGGAGGGGAGAAGGAGGTGAGAAGTCGGAGAGAAGGAGGGGAAGTAAGAGAGAAGGAGGGGAGAAGAAGGAGAGAAGGAGAGGAGAAGGAGGAGAGAAGGAGGGGAGAAGTCGGAGAGAAGGAGGGGAAGTAAGAGAGAAGGAGGGGAGAAGGAGGAGAGAAGGAGGAGAGAAGGAGGAGAGAAGGAGGGGAGAAGGAGGAGAGAAGGAGGAGAGAAGGAGGAGAGAAGGAGGAGAGAAGGAGGTGAGAAGTCGGAGAGAAGGAGGGGAAGTAAGAGAGAAGGAGGGGAGAAGAAGGAGAGAAGGAGAGGAGAAGGAGGAGAGAAGGAGGGGAGAAGTCGGAGAGAAGGAGGGGAAGTAAGAGAGAAGGAGGGGAGAAGAAGGAGAGAAGGAGAGGAGAAGGAGGAGAGAAGGAGGGGAGAAGGAGGAGAGAAGGAGAGGAGAAGGAGGAGAGAAGGAGGAGAGAAGGAGGGGAGAAGGAAGAGAGGAGAAGGAGGAGAGAAGGAGGGGAAGTAAGAGAGAAGGAGGGGAGAAGGAGAGGAGAAGGAGGGGAAGTAAGAGAGAAGGATGGGAGAAGGAGGGGAGAAGGAGGGGAAGTAAGAGAGAAGGAGGGGAGAAGGAGAGGAGAAGGAGGAGAGAAGGAGGCGAAGTAAGAGAGAAGGATGAGAGAAAAAGGGGAGGAGGGGGAGAGAAGGAGGAGAGAAGCAGGGGAGAAGGAGGAGAGAAGGAGGAGAGAAGGAGGGGAGAAGGAGGAGAGGAGGAGGAGAGAAGGAGGGGAGAAGGAGGAGAGACGGAGGGGAGAAGGAGGGGAGAAGGAGGGGAGAACGAGGGGAGAACGAGGAGAGAAGGAGGAGAGAAGGAGGAGAGAAGGAGGGGAGAAGGAGGGGAAGGAAGAGAGAAGGAGCGGTAGGAGGGGAGAAGGAGGAGATAAGGAAGAGAGAAGGAGGAGAGAAGGAGGGGAGAAGGAGGAGAGAAGGAGGAGAGAAGGAAGAGAGAAGGAGGGGAGAAGGAGGAGAGAAGGAGGAGAGAAGAAGGAGGGGAGAAGGAGGGGAAGAAAGAGAGAAGGAGGAGAGAAGGAGGGGTAGGAGGGGAGAAGGAGGAGATAAGGAAGAGAGAAGGAGGAGAGAAGGAGGGGAGAAGGAGGAGAGAAGGAGGAGAGAAGGAGGAGATAAGGAGGAGAGAAGAAGGATAGAATGAGGAGAGAAGGAGGGGAAGGAAGAGAGAAGGAGGAGAGAAGGAGGTGAGAAGGAGGGGAAGGAGGAGAGAAGGAGGAGAGAAGGAGGAGAGAAGGAGGAGAGAAGGAGGGGAGAAGGAGGGGAGAAGGAGGAGAGAAGGAGGAGAGAAGGAGGAGAGAAGAAGGAGAGAAGGAGGAGAGAAGGAGGGGAAGGAAGAGAGAAGGAGGAGAGAAGGAGGAGAGAAGCAGGTGAGACGGAGGAGAGAAGGAGGAGAGAAGGAGGGGAGAAGGAGGAGAGAAGGAGGAGAGAAGGAGGGGAAGGAAGAGAGAAGGAGGAGAGAAGGAGGAGAGAAGGAGGGGAGAAGGAGAGGAAGGAAGAGAGAAGGAGGAGAGAAGGAGGGGAGACGGAGGGGAGAAGGAAGGGAAGGAAGAGAGAAGGAGGAGAGAAGGAGGAGAGAAGGAGGGGAAGTAAGAGAGAAGGAGGGGAGAAGGAGAGGAGAAGGAGGAGAGAAGGAGGCGAAGTAAGAGAGAAGGAGGAGAGAAAAAGGGGAGAAGGAGGAGAGAAGGAGGAGAGAAGCAGGGGAGAAGGAGGAGAGAAGGAGAGGAGAAGGAGGAGAGAAGGAGGAGAGAAGGAGGGGAGAAGGAGGAGAGGAGGAGGGGAGAAGGAGGAGAGGACGGAGGGGAGAAGGAGGGGAGAAGGAGGAGAGAAGGAGGGGAGAAGGAGGAGAGAAGGAGGAGAGAAGGAGGGGAGAAGGAGGGGAAGGAAGAGAGAAGGAGCGGTAGGAGGGGAGAAGGAGGAGATAAGGAAGAGAGAAGGAGGAGAGAAGGAGGGGAGAAGGAGGAGAGAAGGAGGAGAGAAGGAGGGGAGACGGAGGAGAGAAGGAGGGGAGAAGGAGGAGAGAAGGAGGAGAGAAGGAGGGGAGAAGGAGGGGAAGAAAGAGAGAAGGAGGAGAGAAGGAGGGGTAGGAGGGGAGAAGGAGGAGATAAGGAAGAGAGAAGGAGGAGAGAAGGAGGGGAGAAGGAGGAGAGAAGGATGAGAGAAGGAGGAGATAAGGAGGAGAGAAGAAGGATAGAATGAGGAGAGAAGGAGGGGAAGGAAGAGAGAAGGAGGAGAGAAGGAGGAGAGAAGGAGGGGAAGGAGGAGAGAAGGAGGAGAGAAGGAGGAGAGAAGGAGGGGAGAAGGAGGAGAGAAGGAGGATAGAAGGAGGGGAGAAGGAGGGGAGAAGAAGGAGAGAAGGAGGAGAGAAGGAGGAGAGAAGAAGGAGAGAAGGAGGAGAGAAGGAGGGGAAGGAAGAGAGAAGGAGGAGAGAAGCAGGTGAGATGGAGGAGAGAAGGAGGAGAGAAGGAGGGGAGAAGGAGGAGAGAAGGAGGAGAGAAGGAGGGGAAGGAAGAGAGAAGTAGGAGAGAAGGAGGAGAGAAGGAGGGAGAAGGAGAGGAAGGAAGAGAGAAGGAGGATAGAAGGAGGGGAGAAGGAGGGGAGAAGGAAGGGAAGGAAGAGAGAAGGAGGAGAGAAGGAGGAGAGAAGGAGGGGAAGGAGGAGAGAAGGAGGAGAAAAGGAGGAGAGAAGGAGGTGAGAAGGAGGAGAGAAGGAGGAGAGAAGGAGGGGAAGGAGGAGAGAAGGAGGGGAAGGAGGAGAGAAGGGGGAGAGAAGGAGGAGAGAAGGAGGAGAGAAGGAGGTGAGAAGGAGGAGAGAAGGAGGAGAGAAGGAGGAGAGAAGGAGGGGAAGGAGGAGAGAAGGAGGTGAGAAGGAGGAGAGAAGGAGGAGAGAAGGAGATGAGACACATTTATAAAACGAGGCATATTTAGCCAAAATATATTGCCAGAACATAATTTATTATTATTATTTATTTATTATTATATTTTTTTTACTTGCCAATGCGCGACCCCACTGTCACCTATACTATACCCATGACCCCACTTTGGGTCGCGACCCGTAGTTTGAGAACCACTGCTCTATAGGCATGGGCAGGGTGGCGGCCATGCACACACACACACACACACACACACACAGCGTGCGCACACACACACGCACACACACAGTGCGCGCACGCACACACACACGCACACGCAGAGAGAAAGAGGAATTGAATGAGTTGAAAGAAAGTTTTTGACAGAATTTAATTTATAGCTTGTCCATTTGCCTTATACGACTTTGACGTGTTTCTTGCAACAACAAAAAAGATGAACGAATGTGTATCTCTGTGGGTCATATATACATTTTCAGCTCGATGTGAAATTATACCGAATTGGCTTTTGTGGAATAGTAGCTATAGAGGATAATCTCATATCGGGTCTGTGTCGTTGGGGGGTTATTATTAATTAACCTGTATATTATGCTTGTATATCGTCAAGATCTTCACACCTCTTTGGCATAGGGGTAGTTGGTATGCAATCAGCACTCACGCAACGCATCATTACACTAGCGCATATGTCAGTTATAAGCGTACAATCATGATGAACTGGAAGTTCCAAAAGCCAAATTGTTTCTGCATGGACACCTGGATGAGGGATTTCATGGACCTATTGTCAATGGAACGAGCAGCCTCAACGCTCGCTGAACATGGCCCTGGAGAGGACGGTCCCTGGATCTATATATATAAGGACATATCTGGAGAATAGTTATGACTGAATGTGTAGAGGTGTTTGATCTACACCCCCCCCCCATTTGTTAGTGTGTTTTGTCTGTATTGTACTGTATTGTACTGTTTGTGAGTTTAGTTGTGTCTGTATTGTACTGTATTGTACTGTTTGTGAGTTTAGTTGTGTCTGTATTGTACTGTTTGTGAGTTGAGTTTTGACTGTATTGTACTGTTTGTGAGTTTAGTTTTGTCTGTAACTATTGTACTCTTTGTGAGTTTTGTATTGTACTGTACTGTTTGTGAGTTTTGTTTTGTCTGTATTGTACTGTATTGTACTGTTTGTGAGTTTAGTTTAGTCTGTATTGTACTGTTTGTGAGTTTAGTTTAGTCTGTATTGTACTGTTTGTGAGTTTAGTTTAGTCTGTATTGTACTGTATTGTACTGTTTGTGAGTTTAGTTTTGTCTGTATATTGTACTGTATTTATGTTGAGCTGTTTTGTGTTTCAAACTATTATTAATAAAAAGAAATGAATAAAAAAATATATATAAAAAAAGGTATCCTCACACCCACCGCGAAGTTGGCGCTGTCCCCGTTCAGCTCCAGGGTGGACTCCCTGGAGAGCAGGTGCAGCCAGCAGCTCAGGGAGAGGTTGGTGTGAGAGGCTCCGGCAGCGGCGTGGTCCAGCTGGTCATCCTCCTCCGAGTCCTCACCCCCGCAGACGTGCAGCAGACCCATCAGCAGGGTGGCACTGCTGTTGACCATAGCGCCCGAGTTGCTGTTAATTAATACAACTACTGTTATAATTATACAAATTATAAATCGATATAGTTCCTCGTCGTTGCGGCTTAATTAAACTCCAGAATCTTGACGGGATGGAAAGGTTCGATTGAAAGGTATTCCCATCATCATCATCATCATCATCATCATCATCATCATCATCATCATCATGGTCTTCTTTCTTCTTGCTATAATAATAGTCTTGGTTCTTCTTTAGCCAAAGAATTGGAAAACAGTTTCATGGTTCATATATATTTCCTCTCATCATCAGTAATATTAAGTTCCAATAGTACAATACTCATTAATCCGCTCTGTTTTGAGAGCTTTGCGCGCTCAGGACTTTTGTCCGGTTGACGCGCGTCTCTCTCGCCCGTGCGCGCTTTTATAGCAGACGACGAGCGTTTGCGCGCACGCGCTCCGTCGCGCGCCGCCGGCGTTGGCTAAATAAAGTCTATGCAGTTCTCCCACACGGACAGACTGCTTATTATTTGTTTAACCTTTACCCTTATACTATTATATAATGATAAATGTGCGCGTATACAGAAGTCACTAGTATGAATTGAAAATGGGGGACCCTGATGTAAAACAAGACGAAAGTCTTTCTCTGGTCTTGTCTGCATCCCCTTAACAATTGTGTGTATTGAGCCGTACTGTATTGTACCCATTCTGCAATCTGTTAATAAAGTTTTCATTCATTCATTCATTCATTCATTCATTCATTCATTCATTCATTCATTCATTCACAGAAAGTGATACAGTTAAGTTGTTTTTGCTTATTCATTATAAAGCTACCCCTATAATTTAAAACCTCGTGTTTTGAAAATATCATAATACTGCATAATCTATATTATGCATTCCTGAAAATGTATGTTGATTTTTGCAAACAGTGAAAAGGGTAACAAACGTTATATATAGCGGCAAGACTATTAATCATTATCATTCAAGATGTGTGTGTGTGTGTGTGTGTGTGTGTGTGTGTGTGTGTGTGTGTGTGTGTGTGTGAGAGTGCGTGCGTGCGCGTGTGTGTGTGTGTAGTATGGGGGTAGTGGTGAAGGTGTCGGTGAACATTAAGAACATCTCAAATAAGAAAGAGAAAATAAAATAATTTATAAAACAATGGTCCAAGAAGCCGATTAATCATGTATGCTTCATTAAATTGGTTCCTAATTGAATGGCGCACCATGTTAATTCCTAGTCAATTCCTCGCACCATGTTAAATCGGGATTCCTAGCAAGCGTCTCCAGAGGCTCCAACACATCCAGAACAGCGCCGCTAGGATCCTGATGAGAGTGCGGCGTAAACACGACCACATCACACCCATCCTCCACTCACTTCACTCACTGGCTCCCCATCACCGCCCGGACTGAATACAAAATATCCCTTCTTCTGACTCATCAGTGCATCCACTGAAATGCCCCCCCCCCCCCTCCCCCTACCTCAAAGATCTCCTCACCCCAGAACCCTCCACCTGTAACCTTCGCTCCGCCAACACAAACCACCTCCTTCCCCCCCCCTGGACCAAGCTCCGCACCATGGGGGCGACCAGGCCTCCTGCTGGGCTGCTCCCCGCCTGTGGAACGCCCTCCCTGACCACCTCAGAGCACCACAGACCACTAAAACATACCTCTTCACAAAAGCCTTCCCTTAGTTTTAACCTTTTTATACATGCCTTGGTTGTTTTATCCCTTTTTTCTATGTTTTTTTATACCTTGTTTTTTTTAATTGCCCATGTTTTAAAGTCTTTAAAAAAAAGTATTTTAAAGTTTTTACCCTGTAGCACTCTGAGATTTGGTTTCCAAATGTAGAGTGCACTATACATTGAATGTGTTATTATTTATAGCTATACATTTTATCTTGTGAGGGTTCTTTTCAGGGGTATGTGTTAATCATTTCCTCTGATATTTATCTGACCAAATGAATGAATGAAAACTTTATTTAACAGATTGCAGAATGGGTACAATACAGTACGGCTCAATACATACAATTGTTAATTAAGGGGATGCAGACCTGAGAAAGACGTTTGTCTTGTTTCCATCAGGGTCCCCCATTTTCAATTCATATAGACATTTATGACATACACAACATACATGACATTTATGGCATAGGGACATATAGGTATTTAGTACTGATACATTTGTGACATAAACGGTATTCAAATTCAAATTCAAACCGTATTACCATTTTATATATGTATATGCATATGATGTGAAGGGATATCTGATTATGCTGGCTGATATTTCGCTGAAGGCTGCCGAAATGACCCCGACGTGTGAATAATATAAAGATGAACATCAGAGGAATCATAATCATAATAATTTTGATCCTTTCAAACCCCCTTGCTTGCGTGTGTGCGAGCTTGCGTGCGGGCGTGCGAGTGAGTGTGTGTGTGTGTGTGTGCCGTGCGTGTGTCAGAAAATGCGAGAGGCTTAGTCATGTGTATGTTTTCATTTGCATTTTTATAGGTCAGCGTATTCACTCAAGATTATTTGATGATAAACTTTCAAAGAAAAAAAAGACAGTAACCTGTGTGCGTGCGTGTACACGGGTAGCCTGTTTGTCAGTGAGTGTGGGTGAACATGTGTGCGAGTCAGAGATAGGGGGAAATAGAAAACAAGTGAGATAGAGAGAGGGGGGAGTAATGAATATATATATTATATATATATATCGCTGGCGGAAGAAAACCTCGTAACTCCAAAAACCCAACTTTTTCAGGAGATGGAAAAAAACGAACACAGATTTGAGGGCGAATAGTTAAAAGGTTTAGACAGATGATCGGTTGAATGCTTTCCCATTGTTTAAACGTTGTAAAACCACACACACATATGGAGGATGATCTACTGAGTTGATTTATTAAAAAGAAAATCTTAAAAAAAAAAAATGGAGTTACGAGGTTTTCTTCCGTCAGCGACAATATATAAATCTTCCATCCCTCTGGGAGATGCATCGAGCTCCTATATGCTGAATAGGGACATCCGTTTTGTTGTGTTGTCACTGCTGCAGGGTCAGAGCATTGAAAGGGGGCCACGGCCAATCTGTTATGACATTCCCATTACATAGTGCGCCTCTCCCCACTCCTGGCATTGAGCGCGTGGGGGAGAAAGGGGAGCGATGCTCCTATCAGACCAGGATACTGTATGCTGACAGCAGGATGTAAAAACCCCGGTTCTGGGCACCCAAGTGGCGACCCATGTAACGCAACGCGTCGCGAAGCGGCCGACCCGGGTTCGATTCCCGGACCCGCAGTCCTTTGCCGAATGTCTTCCCCCCGCTCTGTCTCCCGTTCTTTCTCTCTCTCTCTCTCTCTCTCTCTCTCTCTCTCTCTCTCTCTCTCTCTCTACCGGACTGCCCGGTAAAACCAACAAATAAAAAAATCGACCAAAAACATTTAAAAATAAAAACCCCGGTTCTGTGATCCAAACGGGAAATAGCCCCGCTACAAGATAAGATATTCCTTTATTGACCCCCTTGGGGAAATACAACAACAACAAAAAAACTAAAACACAAAAAATGTATTTGTTGCCAGGGCCGGCCTGTGGGTCTGTTGGGCCCTAGGCAAGATCCTGAAAATGCCCCCCCCCCCCCCCCCCCCCCCCCCGTAGTAAAAAATTATAATTGAGAAACACTGTAACTGGTGAAATTGATTCACCAAACTACATTCAATCATCTCTGCAGACGCCTCATTTCACCAGTCAGTGTAATAATAATAATAATAATAACTGGACTTTGGAGAAGTCTTTATTCGGCATGTAGGTAGACACACACATGCGATGGGCGGCGCACACACACACGCGCAGTTAGTTGGGTCGCCGATGCGATTGAGTCTCTCTCTGCACTTGACCCTTCCCGTCGTCCTTCCCCCCCAAGGGCAGCCGGGAGCAGATAGGGGCGTCGGCGTAGGGCAGCGCCCCGGGGACCAATCCAAGTGCTCCTGTCCATCTACGTCAGGGACGCGACAACGTTAGCGATCTGTTGTGCATGTTTTTCCATTGGGTTTCTCGTATCGCGGGGGGGGGGGGGACCCTTGCGAGCACGGGGGGGGGGGGGGGGGGGACAACATGCAAACTCCACACAGAAAGGCCTGGGAGATACCCCACCTGGGTACCTGGCAACGCGGAAACCTGGTCCCCAAGCGGGAATCGAACCCTGGCCCTTCTAGCTGTGAGGCGACCACCACCGCGCCGCTACTCCACTACTGTATGGCCTGTATAGGACGGCCCTGGATGTTGCCTCCCTAACTTGGCGGGTCAGGGGGCAGTAGGTCCCATAGAACTATATATAAAACCTCAGTCCTGCCTGCGCTGTTGACTTTGGCAGGATTTGTTCTTCCTCTATGTGCAAATACTGCCACCCAAGCGTAATGCGCCACCTAGCGGCCGGTGTGAGACATAGCACACAAGGGATGAAATCAAAGGGAAGGTTAGCTGTTGTCAGCTCTCTACAGATGGTATCGTTGGGTTTGTGTCTCCATTGCATGTCTTGTAAACCCTCCGGTTGCTAGGCAACCTTTCGAAATGCACACCACCAACGGTGGTACACAAGCTAAACCACGGTGATACAACGGTCTCAGCCCGGTCGGGCCAGCTTCTGACAGGTGGCTGTCTCAGCAGGGGTCCAGCCCGGTCGGGCCAGGTTCTGAAGACAATGGAGACGCTCACTGTGTGCCAGACAGGCCACAGCACGGCTCAACCCTGGCCAGTGGAGACGAGACATATTGTCATTCTCTATAGCTGACTAACCTCTCGATAGAAGGATGGACACTGAAGTGTTATTGATGATGAGGCTTTAGACAACGAGAGTGGAGAAGTCATGTTTACTGTTGATTGATTGGTTGATTGATTGATTGAAAACTTCAACAGATTGTAGAATGGGTACAATACAGTACGGCTCAATACACACAATTGTTAAGGGGATGCAGACCAGAGAAAGACTTTCGTCTTGTTTACATCAGGGTCCCCCATTTTCAATTCATATGACGTTTATGACATACAGATATACAGATATATCATGACATTTATGACATACATGACATACAGATATACAGTACTGTTATATTTGTGACATACACGATATGCAAATATACAGTACTGTTAAACAGAGATCCTAACAGAAAATGTATACATACGAGGGGGAGGAGACTGTACATTGGGAGGGAGGTGGGTGAGGGGGGGTTTGGACATTTACGGGGGGACACTTACTGGGGCACACGCTGGGGCGAACTTTCCACTAGGGACAGGGGGGGACATGTCCCCCTCACTTTTCAAAATCTTGTTTTTGTCCCTCTCACTTTTTTACAGTCCGAAAACTAACATTATATAAACAAAACAACAAGAGATACTGCATGTGCACTCTCAAGCTTCTTCAAAAGTGTACCCGGTTGTCTCTGTTAACTATATGGCTCCAGCGAATCATCACATAACGATCACGAGTCACGATCAGCCGGCACGGCTGGAGACCGATGGTTGTGAGAAGCGAGCTGAGAGGATGAAATACACGCTGGCTGAGCTGGCACGTCTGTTTTTAGTGTCTTTTAGTTTTCTCCCTGCTGCTGTCGCATGCTCCCCACTGGAGCGTTTTATACTTTTTTTTTTATTTTAAAGGGGAACTATTTTACTATTTCTTTCACTATTTGGGCACTTTTACACAATTCCTGTAAGTCTATGGAACACCTCTGTAATTTTTTTTTTTTTAATTTTTTTTCATTGTTTTGTATTTCTAATCAAGTCCTCAAAAACAGCATTTTTCTACCTCAAGATCTCCTCTCCGTTTTGAGCCTGGGCACCAACCACAATGGTAAACTACTGCCTCGCCTGAACATCATCATGCAGCGGTGTCTCTCTGACATCACAGATCAGGACATTTTCAGATGACTCAGTTCAGTGAGGGTGAATATTGTGAGAGGAGAATTGGAAGAATGCGCCAATATGAGAATTAGAGACATAGATCATATTAATATAAGTTCACATAGCTAGGAAACAATGCTAAACACTCAAAAAGGCCATTTATAAGATAGTTCCCCTTTAATAAAAAAAAAATTGAATTATCTTTTTCCCCCTTCTTTCTCCGTTTTTTCTCCCCTCCCAATGTTAGTCGTTATTATGCCAATTCCCAATCCCCTTCCTGGTCGTTGCGCACTCTACCCCCTACCGTCGGTCTGGGAGGGCGGAGGACTATCACATGCTTCCTCCGACACATGTGTACCCAGCCCACCACTTCTTTTCACCTGGCAGCGCGGACTCTCACTTGTAACGTGTGGAAGGTATCTTAGATCCTTCCCTCGCTGTGCAGGCGCCCCGACCGAAACTGTAGGAGTCGCTGATTACAACGACCCGGATCCACCCACCGGCTACCCTCCCGCTGACTCTGCCAATCGAGCCAGTATGAGAGAGCATCTTGACTGGAAACATCACTGCCTGGTATGGAAACAGCACAGGACAAGAAGGCCCTACAGAGAGTGGTACTCAGCTGAGCGTACCACAGGTATTGCACTACCACCCCTGGTACTAGGACAGAGAGACTTCGGCTCAGCTTCTTCCCCAGCCCAGGCCATCAGAGTCTTGAACACTGAACTCTCCACACACAAGCACACATGAGCACACACACAACACACACACTGTACACACTCACACACTAACAGTCACTTTAGCACGAACACACACACACACATGCTGCACACGCTCACACCAAACGGTCACTTTACTAAATGAAAAGGTCACTTTACTTTATACATTTTTTTTTAAATTAAAAGAAAATAAAGAACGGGAGTGGTTTTTGTATAGCAAGATACTGTAGCATAATATATATAGTATATAGTAAAACTGTATATTGTATAGTATAGTATTGTATAGTAGTGTATATAAGACCCAGTGCCTCATCTGTAGCTTAACACTGTATTGCACTATCGCAGGACCTTAGCATGTCTTTTACCATGCATTTAAAACTTTATGTACATTATACCTGTTATGTCTTATTCTTATTACTTGTATTACTGCACAATCGCTGTGGGCATGACCACCCGCATTTCACTGTATGCTGTGACAAATAAAACTCTTGACTTGACTTGACATCAGTACTGCGGATGTGTGATGGGATGGTGTTCCAGAACTCTGCAGCTCTAATCGAGAAGGCTGATTTACTGAATGAGTTTTTCCTCCCTGGGATGATGAAATTTCCCTCTATTACTGATCTGGTGAACCTGCTGCTTTCTGTTAAAAACTGTGATGAGGTTGAAATTGAACGTGTGTATGAAAATTCATTTTTGTGTGAGTGACAATTGATGAGAAACTTAACTGGAAATCACATATAAATAATGTAAAAAGAGAAATATCCAAAACCATTGAAATATTATATAAAATGAAATATATTTTAAACAAGAACTCACTCTATTTATTGTACTGTTCGCTCATAGTTCCATACATAATGTACTGTGTGGAGGTATGGGGAAACACATAAAACAAACATTAACCCAATTTTCAGAAGGTCCCCTATTTTTCAAATATAAGGTGATACATAAATATAAAACCTTATTATAATTCTAATTATATTTTATTATAACATAACTGTATTAAAATCATGCATTTTTTATTTATTTATACGTTTTGTATATTACTGTATAAACTGTACACTAAAACTATGAAACTTTCGTAACCTTTTGTTTTTGTTTTAGCAAAATTATGTACTGAATTATGTTTTAAATTTTTTTTTATTAATAATGTAATGTAAAAATGGTAGGCATTATAAGCCTCGGCTTCAGCCTACACCTTTTCGGGCGTTTGTAAATATTTATTTTAATAAATGTCCTTCTACTGTACATTGCTTTGTAAAAATCATTCATTCAAATGCATTCATTCAGTGCAAGTGAAGTGTCTAAGTAACCATTTTAATTCATGTCCCGCTTGTTAATATCGAGAGTAGTCGAGTGTGGATTTTGTTATATTGAAGTTAATATTTGCAAATGTCAATTAACATGTTCCTTGGTCAAAGACAGCCATCAGGGGGGGGGGGGGGGGGGGGTCTGTGTATCACCTCACCAGCCACCTTCACAATATAGCACAGGTGGTTTTTGTCCCTGCGATGTTCAGGTTACCATACCAAGCAATAATAGAAAATATAAGAACAAATACATATACAGTACAATAGTATCCTGCCTAGCCCTCAGTCCTCCTCCCTTTCTCTCTCTTTCTCTATTCGGTTGTTAGGTCTGACGCCATGCGTGACATATTCATGTACGGGGGCCAGACGCTCGGCTTCAGACGGCGGGAGCCACTAGGAGCACACACCTCAAACAGTTCTGTATCGTTAGGGCTCAGCTTGGCTTCGCCTTCTGCACTATCTCGCGTACGTGCACGCGTACTGAATAAACCACAAATGTACCTCTAATACCAGTATTAGTCTGACCACACCCCTCATCAGCTTACCTTCATAAGCAGGTGTGTGGTCACCTGCTCTCCTCCTTCTCGCTTTCACCACAAGGAAGTGCCTCGGTAGTACCCCACTTGACGTGTCGTTGATAAGTTGAAAAGAGTTGTGACTAGGTTTACATTGTGCCTAACCTTTTTCTTCTCTCACTTGTTTATATAAGAAAAAGGTTTGGGTCATAATGTATTCCGCGGAGAGTAGACCCGCTAGACCTACTCTTCACCACCGATTCTCCATTCCCGCCTCCGTCGTGCGTTCCGGTGCTGGGCTGTTGCCACTCTCGTGGTTGCCGACCCAGCCCGGGAGACTGCCGGTGGATAGTTTTCCTCACCGACGAGCCGAGGGTTCGGAGCCGTCGCTCCGGCGATGGCCTGATCTCGACTCTGGTTCCTCTGTTTCTGGGGAATCGCCCGTTGATGAACGGGGGATTGTCTTAGAGCCAGGGGATTTGCGACGAAAACTTTTTGCGTCTGCTCGCTCACGTCGTCACATGGTGGCGTGCAGACGCGAACGGCCTGGGTTTGGGGAATTGCTGGAGACCAGCGAGGCCGCGTCCGACTCTGGATTTCTGATGGAAACTGAAGACTTCATGGAGGAGGCGGACGGGTTCTTGTATGATGGTCCCGTGGAGGAGAGTATCCCTCCTCCGGAGACCCCGGGGTGGGGGGAAATGGCTCCACGGGGCTCCACGGTAGGGAACGTCGTGTCCAGCAGACTGTAAACTACCGTCCCTCCGGGGCTCCCCGGGGTGGCCAGACTCGAGCGGCGCGAGGTGGCAGGCGCCGCTGAGTGACTTTTCCCCCTCTGTGTCCCCTCCTCTACACCCTCCCCGGCCCCCCTATGATTTTGTGCCTTGATCACATATTATTTATTTAATAAAAAAGTTCCCTGATATAAGGGGGACTGTGGTTGGCCGAACAAACTGTGTGTTTCTTCAATACAAATCATGTGGTGGGGTTGTGTTTTATGAATCTACCCTGTTACGTTGGGGGAATGAGTTGTGTTGTGTTACGAGTTTTTAAGCAAGGTCTGCAACTTACACTCGGTAATAGGTTCTATTAGCTTGATGCTCCACATGCAATTAGAACTGGTGATATTCCATTGCTTTAACTAAGTATGTGTTCACAACGCTGTGTTGTTAGTTGCAGTAATGCTCGTACACACTTTTCATGGCCTAGCCATTACTCTCGTTCAACGTCTTCCTATAGCTTAGGCTGCGGGTATGGGATTCACGCACAGGCGACTTGTGTTTTTTGTTGTAAACCCTTTTACACTTTGTGGGTAGCTAACATTGTATTAGCTTATGCTATATGTGTTTTGTTCTACCAGAGGTTTTCAAAATGGCTACGGTTGTTTTCTGTGTGTAGGGATAGAAGGTGTGTTTTTCGGGAGGGGGTGTCGGATAAACCCCTCCTTTACCCACTTGATTGGTTTAGAGGTTGTTGACCCTCCTGCTGAGCCAGTCAGGGCCAAGCCAGTGCTTGGCGGGGGAGGGGGGGGGGGGGAGGGGTATTCTACCGACTCCTGTTATGACAGGATCCGGTGGGTTTTCCCCGCCCGTTATAGCGTTGTTGCTATGGCGACGCCTTCCATGAGCTGGTGTCGTAAAGATGTCGAGGGTAGAGCGCAGGACTTAACCTGCTGCGCTCGTTTTTGTGTCAAACTTGAGTCTGTTGGTCACGTGTCTCACAGTTTACATATCTTTTTCTTGACCGTGGTCTCATGTGGGAAGGTGTTTCTGGGGGAATCTGGTCTTACACTCTGATTAAGAGGAGTGACTGGATTAAAATCATGTGAAAACACAGGGTTTTTTACTCCCAGCTGTGCAGTTAGGTCATACATGTGATGCCTTTTCTTTATTTTATAAAGAGTTGAATGTTCATTCATGGAGTTGATTGCATCTCGCCCCTCTTGTCGTTTCCCTGGGCGTCTTGGGGATTCAATATGGTGGTCTAGCCGGCCTATTGTTGATGTGGGTATGTCCAAACGCACACATAGTGCTGGCTCAGGATGTGCTTTGGCCGTTGCTGACTGGCGCGCCTCGTTTGCTTTGGTGAAACAGCGTTTTTATGGAGCAATTGGGATGGGGTTTTTTTCCTCTTCCGACATCCTGTGTGTTGTCGATGGGTTCCCGTTCATGTCAGGGGATGATGACGGAATGGGTCTGGGCATATGGGAAGGGTCTCACGCCCTAGGGGTGGGCCGCCGGACGCGGTTCATACCGACACGTCTGGGTGGCGCCTTCTTTTTATGTTGGGATCAGACGCGCATATCTGCCCCTTCTCCTGGGGTTGGCAGGTCGGCGTGGTTAGGGCACGGGACTGGTTCTGGTCGCGCTGGTCCAGATCAGTGCACCCGTTGTCCGCTGGGGATGCAGATCTGCTGTTCTGGTACCCTGAGGGACTTAGGGTTTTTTCGGGGGGAAAAATGCTAGGTCGATCCGGGTGTCACAGGGTTGTGCGTTATGGGACCCCTTGTTGGTACCGAGTGCGGGGTGCTGGGGGCTGGTCTTCCATATTACGCTCTTCTCTTGCGTTTTGGCGCTGAGGAGCCTGTTGGGTGGGGTTAACCTCCTTTGGGATCCTGTGCTCCCCGTATCGCCGGGCCCGGTCCGGGGTGATGCCCGTTGACCTGTAGGCCCGGGATGGCCCTGTTGGGAACCGGAACGCGGGCTGCGGTGGTACCGCCGGTGCGTTTCGGGGTTTTCCTGAGGGGTTATGGGACCAACCGTTGCATGGGGTGATGCCTGGGTGGTTGGTTCTCTGGTGTGTTGCTGCAGTGTCAACTCCCGGTTCTCCGGTTGAGGGTGCCCCTGCACGTTCATGACGTCTGCCGATCGTATGGGCTTTTCTGTGGGCAGCTGTCAGGGGCCGTGTGGTCTACGGATCCCGCTCCTGACGTGCTGTTGAAAGCTTGGTTATGCGACAACGCCAGCATACGCCCCTTCCGCCGGGGCGGCTGTTTCGGCTGTCCTTTCTGGCGCCTGCCTCGTCCGCAGTTGTTCCAGGCTTGGGTTGACAGCCTGTTGCCTGGTCTTCCCCGGTGCACTGCCTGTTCCGTTGGTTAACTCTTGTGTGTTATGACCATGCTGTCTGCCTGTTGCAGGGCTTGTGTTCCAGGCGGTGTGCTGTTGAGGGGGACAGGGCCCGCTCGGCTGAGGGGCCTTTGTCCGAATACGCTGGCGATGTGAGGGGCGGGGTCACTAGGTGCCCCCCTGGTGGGGTCTTGATGCTGGCATCATGGACTTCTCCGGGCCCCCATTCCGGGGGTCCAGTCCCTTTGGTGGGTCTGGGTCTTCCTTCGCGCTCCGCTGCTACGGCCTTGCCACGGGGTTGGGTTTGCCCTTGACCCCGTGATTCTGGGGGCAGTAACGAGGTTGTTCCTCCGTTCGTTCCCGGGTGGCATGCGGGTTGTGCGTGTGTGTAGTCGTGGGGTCAAGCCACGGTCTGCTCACCCTGTGCGTTAAGTTGCTTGAGAGCTCTTCGCACGGTCGGGTCCGTCGCCTTCCCGTGAAGCCTCTAATAGGGGGGATACCCTCCATTAGGGGGGGTCGGGGGGGCTCGGCCCTCCCTGTTCTGATGGTTTTGGGGGGCTGTCAGCGGGGTGTATTTGTCAGCCAAGTGGCTCCGCTTGGCCTCCCTTGTGCAGAAGGCGAAGCCAAGCTGAGCCCTAACGATACAGAACGTTAGGTTATGATTATAACCAAGTTCTGTTAGTTAGGGCGATGCTTGGCTTCGGACGGCCGCTGCAGCCCTTGACCTCACCTTGTGGTGAAAGCTTGGGAAGGAGGAGAGCAGGTGACCACACACCTGCTTATGAAGGTAAGCTGATGAGGGGTGTGGTCAGACTAATACTGGTATTAGAGGTACATTTGTGGTTTATTCAGTACGCGTGCACGTACGCGAGATAGTGCAGAAGGCGAAGCCAAGCATCGCCCTAACTAACAGAACTTGGTTATAGTCATAACCTAACGTTCCTTTATGACTCTATGAATCTGTTAAAACAACAAGGGACACAACACTGAGGCGGCGTGTTGAAAAGACCTCTGCCAACGCAGGAAGCTTGGCCCCCGGAAACCTTTTTACTGGAAGGTCGATACGTCACGACTTAACAACCCAATACTCAAAATCTCTCTCTCTCTATCTCTCTCTCTGCTCTCGCTCATCATTTCTCTCTCTCTCTGCTCTCTCTCTCTGCTCTCGCTCATAATTTCTCTCTCTCTCTCTGCTCTCGCTCATCATCTCTCTCCCTCTCTCTCTGCTCTCGCTCATCATTTCTCTCCCTCTCTCTCTGCTCTCTCTCTCTCTGCTCTCTCTCTCTCTCTCTCTCTCTCTCTCTCTCTCTCTAATCTGGACCCCAGCCTAAGATAAGATAAGATAAGATAAGATATTCCTTTATTGATCCCCTTGGGGAAATTCAGGCATCATAGCAGCATGGGGGATGGGGGGGGGTTCACACAAAATCAGGTTATACATATTAATTGCAGTTATATACAAAAACATGTCAAGAAAACATACCTATATATATATATATATTAGTGCTGTCAATAGGTAACAAATTTTAACTAATTAATCTCACAATTTTCTGTAATTAATCTAGATTAAAAATAGCATTTTTCTATTTAAAACCGAAGCTTGTAACAGATATTTACTTGAGTAAAATCATGGAATTAATGTAAAATCAACACAAAGAAAGTATATTTAGATTCAAAGACTATTAATAGCTTTCTTTGAATACAGTTTCTCTCCTGTGAAATACAGATGTTCAACAAAACCATCAACATTGACTCAGCTAGACCTCTTTCTTATATCCGCGGCACTAAGATTGAAGATTTTTCACTCCATAGATTAATCTAGATTAATTGATTTTAATGCTTTAAATAATTTAAATTAATCTTCAAAGTTAAAGCGTTAATAGCCCTAATATATATATTGTGACGAGCCTGGTGGGGTTCAGACTCACCACGGTTCAAATACAAACAAATTCGAACGTCCTCACAAGAGCAATATCAAATAAGTATTTATTGAATTCAGGGCAGAATCCAGTGGGAAAAAGCAAAAGAATGGTTGTGATTCAGTCCGAGGGTCAAAAACACAAAACAGGCTAGCTGACAGAAAAAGGGATTGTTCACTATTCAGGGTAGTTAGTCGTCCGGTCCAGTACACAAAGAACACCTACTCGCCTTCACCTCTCCTCTCACTACCTCTCACCTTCACAACTCCAAATAATACAATCTCTCTCTCACTAAACAACAACTCCACCCTTACCTATACGCTCCACTTACTCCTAACTAACCTAGTGGCTTTGTAGTGTGTGGGTCTGGCACGTGATATGTGGGTGGACTAATGATGCGCAGGTGTGTTCCATCAGTACTAATCAGCTACCTAATTGACTCTACTCCTTCCGTGGCAAAAGTATTTCCCATCCTTCACATATCCATGAGAGGGGGGGGGGGTGAGATCTGCCACAATATATATATTCCATATAGAATATATGGATTGTAATGAATAATGCTGTGTGTGTTTGGGTAAACCTCCCTCGCCCTGAAACTACCTCTCAACCAACTAATACATTTATTAATATTGTGCCAGAAAGGTCTATGCATTCATTACCTGTCTGACCGCATAATTCACTCCTCCTAATCAGGCACTATTTTCAGCTTTCATCTCACAAAAATCCTTACTATATTTATACTTTTACCCTTTTAGTGGGCTTGCAGTTATACTAAGGATTGGGTGAGCAGAGAATAATTAAGATGTTAGATATTTCCTGACCAAAGATATGAAATTGGTCCTCTTTTTAATTTCCTGTGTCGGCTAAAATTAGTCTTTGATATAAGCCAGCGGTTCTCAAACTACGGGTCGCGACCCAAAGTGGGGTCGTGGGTAAATGACAGTGCGTGCGGTGCGATGTACTTGTACATTGACAAGTACAAAAAAAAATTAAAAATGTAATTAAATATATATATTTTTTATGTTCTGGCAACATGTTTTGGCTAAATATGCCTCGTCGTTTTACAAATATGTATTGATAACATAGTGCTGTAATACAATGTTCTAATAAATATGCATGATCAAGTTCAATAACGTGTGCTTTTATTTTGATATTCCTTAATTCCACGTTGAAATTACGCGATAGTGTGGGGTCCCCCAAAAAATCCTAAATTAAAATGGGGTTGTGGTTAAAAAAAGTTTGAGAGGCGGCCGGGTGGCACAGCGGTCTAAGCGTCTGCCCACCACCACAGAAACAGTGCGGGATCGAATCCAACTGTGGTGCTTCCGGGTTGGCCGACCGTCCATACTAACACAATTGGCAGTGTTAGCGGGTGGGAAAACCCGGCAAGGGTGGGTCCTGGTCGTTGTAAAACAGATCGGTCGGGGCGCCTGCACAGCGAGGTTGGATCCTGGGGGAGGTAGTGTCCTCCACACGTTACACTCCCCCGGTGAGAGTCCGCGCTGCCAGGTGAAAAGAAGTGGGGATTGGCTACAATCCCGTGTCGGAGGAAGCATGTGATAGTCTCCGCCCTCCCAGACCGACGGTAGGGGGCAGAGCATGCAACGACCAGGTAGGGGATTGGGAATTGGCATAACGACTAACATTGGAGACAAATGGAAAAAGAAAGGGGGAAAAAGAGAAAGTAAAAAAAAAAAAAAAAAAAAAATTGAGAACCCCTGTTATAAGCCATTGATGAACTCCAACAAAGCCGGACGGAGTGGTCTCTTGACTGGCCTTCGTACATCAATGGGTTGGATCAATCATTCAGTCATTAGCGGCTATTAAGCCATTCACATAGGCACCGTATAAATGTCACATATTCTAAACTGGCCCCTGTAAATGTCCTAACCCAACCCCCTCCAATGTACAGTAAATGTCCTAACCCAACCCCCTCCAATGTACAGTTACCCCCCCCCCCCACCCCGCCTACCCAACCCCACCCCACCCACCCAACCACCTCCAATGTACAGTTCCCCCCCCCCTCCACCCCATCTACCCAACCTCCTCCAATGTACAGTTTCTTCGTCAAATGTATATACTCTCTTTTTTAGACTCTTTTTGTATCACAAACAGTACTGTATTTGTAAATCTGGTATGTCATAAATGTCTAGATGTAGCAGTACTGTCTATCTGTATGTCATGTATGTCATATGTTATGATGTATTGAAAATGGGGGACCCTGATGTAAACAAGACGAAAGTCTTTCTCTGGTCTGCATCCCCTTAACAATTGTGTGTATTGAGCTGTACTGTATTGTACCCATTCTGTAATCTGTTAATACAATTTTCAATCAATCAATCAATCAATCAATCAATCAATCAATCAATCAATCAATCAATCAATCAATCAATCAACCGTCATGGTCATACTTTTACTCCATGCACTTTGAGTTTGTTCTGCGTGCAGTTTGAGTATGTTCCGGGTTTGTTTGCAGCCACTGGAGCAAAACAGAATACATTTTTAATGGTTAGTTGATCTCAACTTTCTTGACTTCTTTGACTTCGAGATTTAGGATATAAGAGCTGTATTTTCTTATCATTATCGAACATTGAACAACAAGCTGCAGGTAGGCCATACATATTACATCAGAATGTTCTCCTCTGTGTCACCCAACCTTGCTTAAATAAGTAAAGATACAGATTCCAAGGTGTTGGGGGAAAAAAAGATAAAACAGTAATTTTTCCTTTGTTAACATTTCTCTTGCTTTTTGAGGTCATGGGAGGAAAGATGCAGCGGCGATATAGTATATTCTGATATATATATATATATATACTGTATTATGCCTCATTGAATCACCACAACAGATGGTAGCCATGATCAATTATTCACTTCTGAATCCCACTGTGAATTTGTGGCCTGGTTGTGTTGAAACCGTCATCTCGTTTTTAAGTTCTTCTCTTCAGTTGAATTGTTCCAACATACTCTCATGGCAGCGCTCACAGCTTCATCTCACTGACGTAGATCCCCTCATTAGCAAGCCGCCTAAAACATAGAGGGAGCGGCCAGAATGCTCACAGTTCCCCTTGCACTTCTCTTCAGCACCACGGACAGCTCTGGTTACGCCTGAAGAGTGAAGATTTGATTTTGATTTGATTTGATTTTGATTTTATTAGGGATCCCCATTAGCTGGTGCGATAGCAACCAGCTAGTCTTCCTGGGGTCCACACACAAAAAAACACAAAAACAATCACCATTGCAAAAAAACAAAATTATTAAAAGTCAGTACACACAATGCATAATGAACCTACTGTAACAATTAATATAGCTAAAATTACATTAGTGTAAAACAAAAACAAAAAAAACACTTTACAGTGTTAAAAACAATTTAAAAACAATTTAAGATTCTTTTTAAAAGTGAATCTACTGTAAATGCAGCAGAGGTTCCGAGGCAGGCCATTCCACAGAGTTAATGCTCTAAAAATAAAAGATCTCCCCAGAGCGCTGGTTCTAGGACCTGGCAATTCAAGCTGCCCACTACTGGAACCTCTAGTGTAATGCTCGTGCACAGTATTACTAAAAACAATCTGATTATGTATAAAAACAGGAGTCTTACTGCTCATGACCAACTTGAACAGCACAAGTATATTAAAAGACAATCTATTTTCAACGTTAAGCCAAGAGAGGCGGGCATGCATACGGCTCACATTAGACCTTAGTGAGCAGCCCAGGGCCCTGTTTCTTGTACCTGGATAACTGAGTTAGCCGGATAACTTTAACTGGATAACTGAGTTAGCCGGACTTTCCGGTTCCATGTACGTGGATTTTCCAAATCACCATGACAACAGATCCAAAAGTTTGAGCCTGCTCGAAAGCAGAGTTCAAGTTCAAGTTAGCCGGATCACGCAGAGCCACGCCCCCGCAAAGAAAGTGACAGCTCGTTTCCTGAAACTATTCCCACAGTCTACGATCTGCATTATACCATTCTGAATTACGTTTTTGTGCTCCATTCTTCCAGAGGGGGCTTTTGAAATGTAAAATAGACCCAAAATGCTGATACTAAATTCACTTTGTCCTAAATAATGCACGTTATATATACCGTGGCGACGGTGGCGCTCGCTCGTGCGATGTACACATTATGTGGTTATTTTAATTGTAACTGGGATTAAGATGTCTGATGAGATGCGCTGTTTGACGGATTTGAGAAATTGAATGAGCCGTTGACGTCACATTAATGAATGAGGATAAAGAGATAAACTTCATTCATAACAAAGGATATTCTAAACACGGGTCTCTCGTTCATTAATGTATAAACAATGAATTTATCCCATCTGGCACAGTGGTCCCGCGGGGGCCAGCCGTGTATAGGTGTAACAGACTGACAGCCAATGAAATGGGTGCATTTGTCACGCTGTCCAAGGAGCTGAACTGCTCTCGTGCAGCCGTGTTCGAATCCCGGTCGGGGCAAAAGCCTGTCATACATTATCAAAGATAAACAGCTATGTTGAATCAATAAACATGAATATCACTAAATAAACATGAATATTGCACAGATTTAGATTATAATAGTAAAGCTATTATAATAGTTCAATGGTTGTGATGGCAAAGTTCGTGTCAGGTTCCTTACTGTATATTTGCATATCGTATGTCACAAATGTAACAGTACTATATACCTGTATGTCATGTATGTCCTTGTCATAAATGTCATGTATGTCATAAATGTCACTATGAATTGAAAATGGGGGACCCTGATGTAAACAAGACAAATGTCTTTCTCTGCTCTGCATCCCCTTAAACATTTTGTGTATTGAGCCGTACTGTATTGTACCCATTCTGCAATCTGTTAAATAAAGTTTTCATTCATTAATTCTGTCCCCGTCTCTCCTTGTTGCACATATTTAGATTATCATTAGATTGTAGCGGCAGAGGTTTTTGTCAACTTAAATCATGTTTCTTAATTTATGCACAGGAGGACTGTGTGTGGATGACCACAGGCCTGTGGTCCCCAACACCTCTGGGGTCAAACACCATCTCCTCAGTCTTCTTAACATTTAAAACCAGACAGTTATTGTCGCACCAGTTTACAAACCACTGGATTTCCAAATAATAGTCAGCTAGGTCACTGTCATTCTTAATTAGAGCTAAAATGGCAACGTCATCAGGAAATGTTCATATCATATCTGGTGAATTACCTAGCTCATGGAAGTCGGCCATGGTTCTCCCCTTGTTAAAGGGCGGAGACCCCTCTGACCTAAATAATTATCGCCCTATTTCCAGATTGTCTGTAATGGCCAAAGTCTTTGAATCGCTTGTAAACAAACTGAAAGAGTTTCTAGCTGACCATAATATTCTTAACAAGTCTCAGTCAGGCTTCAGATCCATAGTACTTCAGCGACTATGCTAGTCTCAAATTACATAATTGAAGCACTAGACAAGAAAAAACACTGTGCAGCATTGTTTGTTGATCTGTCTAAAGCGTTTGACTCTGTGGATCACGCATTACTGCAGAGGCTTGGCTGCATATAGGTCTAGGTAAAACGGCTTTGAGCTGGTTTAAAAACTATCTATCTGAAAGAACTGTGTCTCAGTAATAATAATAATAATAACTTTATTTGTATAGCACCTTTCATACAGGGGATTGCAGTTCAAAGTGCTTTACATCAGTAAGAAATAAAACATAAAATCAGTGTAAAACAAGCAGCAAGAGCAAAGCATAAAGTGGGATAAAATAATGCAGATATATTAATCAATTCATATCAGAACCTCACGTTCCAATATGCTTCTGTAATCTGTTACAAAACATGATAAGGTTATAGTATGCACCCAGCAGATAGTGGGGCGTAAAGATAAAAGTAGAAATAAGTCAAATGAGCAGACATATAAAATCACAGTTTTTCACATTAGGATCTAACATCCTTTAGGGCCACCTTGTTTATGGTTTGATTCAGTTTTAGTAGAATGTAAAATACATGAATGATGAAATGAGCACATAAAGTGCAGACATACTATAAAATCCTCTGATATATAAAATAAAGGAGAATAAAGACATCCCTCCAGGCCTCCAACTCCCTCTGAAAAAACTCTGTCTCAACAAAGTCCTGGAATGGCATCCTGGGATTGGTGAGTCCTTCTGCTGCATAGGTCTGGAAGACCTTAGTGGAGCAGTAGAAGTACAGTATCTCACCGCTCCAGTCTGATAAAAAAAAAAGTGGATGGTGGAGCCATCTCTGAGGAACCGGGACTTTGGCTGACCAGTTGTGTGTCCTCTTGGGGAGCCGCTGTTGTTGTTTCTGCTGCTTCTCCAGCATCTCACTGAATGAATGAATGAAAACTTTATTTAACAGATTGCAGAATGGGTACAATACAGTACGGCTCAATACACACAATTGTTAAGGGGATGCAGACCAGAGAAAGACGTTTGTCTTGTTTACATCAGGGTCCCCTATTTTCAATTCATAGTGACATTTATGACACACACAACATACATGACATCATGACATTTATGACATAGGGACATACATGACATACAGGTATATAGTACTGTTACATTTGTGACATATACGATATGCAAATATACAGTACTGTTACCCATAGATCCTAACTATTATAATAGTTCAATGGTTGTGATGGCAAAGTTTGCGTCAGGTTCCTTACTGTATATTTGCATATCGTATGTCACAAATGTAACAGTACTATTGTTTCTGGCTTAAAGGCCAACCTTCATATTGTATTTTTGTTCAATAAACAATGTGGACTAAACCTTCAACAATACACAGAAGGTTAACCCTTTCACTGCCACACAACAGCCGGTTAACCCTGTAAACCTTCTAGTCCCAAAACATTCTGTGACTAATTCAGTGCAGATTGTAATGTATTGTCATCATGCAGCACAAGTACAGTACAACTAAAAGAGGTTTGGCATCCAACCAGAGTGACTATGTAGCAGTAACGTGAAATAGTAATATACACTGTACAGGTGGTTAAACTGGGTATAACATATATAAATTAGTACTATGAGTACTACATGTATGTACAGAGTTGTAGTATTAATATGTACAGTGATACAGGTATAAAGACACTATGGTATAAGTCATACTGGCCAGCAGTGTAACTAGTAAGAGTAGGTAAGAGATATGTACAGATTTAGATATAGTATTAATATGTACAGTGATACAGGTATAAAGACACTATGGTAGTAAGTCATACTGGCCAGCAGTGTAACTAGTAAGAGTAGGTAAGAGATATGTACAGAAAAAACGAACTCAGTCACTCGGTAAATCAATTCAATTGGAGTCTCTTTAAACAGCGGCAACACAAACCTATTGGTAAACAAACGTATTGTTGAAAATATACAATATGACTGCTGTTGTGACAGTGTTTAGGAATCGGATCTTATTTAGTAGTTTAAACTCACCTTCAAACATTAACAGGTTGAAAAACGCTACTTTCTCCAGCTCTGCTCTTCTTCTGTTCTTCTTCTCCTAAATGTGGATACAGCGCAGCATCCACAAACTCGCAACAGCGCCACTAGTGGCCAAAATAATACATGGTTTTGTAAACAGGGAGTGGATGGAAGTTAAGGGAAGGATCGTCGTTAAGACACACGAGTGAATGGACGTTAAGGCCAACTACTCCAGGGTGCCGCGCGGGAGTGCTCAAGCCTGCCAACCCAGCGACCGGGGTTCAAAACCCGGTCTTTCCAATATGATTTTTTTGAATATAATATTAATGATTATACGCCAAAGTAGCCTGGTTTTAAGTTAAAATATTATAAATCTACATGCATTGAGGATGTCATTCTTTATATAGCTCTCAACGTGCACCAAATTGAATTATTCCTATATTGCAAAAAGAAGGAGACGACTAGGGTCTTGAACCCCGGTCGTCTGTGTGAAAGTCAAAAGAACAACCCGTTAGACCACATTGGAGATAAGTTAAAGATTGACTATACATCAATCAATGGGTAAGAGAGCCGTATCGTAATTCTGTATAACAGTTAACTAATTATTTTCGCTAGCAAGATCTCATTTGATTATTCAATCCAGCAGGCAAGTTTAAAGAAATATAATCTGATTGATTGAGGTAATGAGGGACTTAAAATTAGCCTATAGATAACGCATTTAACTTGTCGGCGAGGCGATTGAGCCGTACTGCAATATGTTAATAAAGTTTTAAATCAATTAATCAATCAATGCCGCTAGAGAATCAGGATTTCTGCGATCGACACCTGCTGTCTTCTCAGCTGAGGCGGGCGCGCGCACTGATCCTGAGAATCAAGTCTGGCTTGAGTTAACGAGACTGAATCCACCTTCTTGGAACAGGAAAATCCCGGCTTCAAACATCGGGTTAACTGAAGCTGGATAATGACATCTTGATCGACTTAGTTGAACCACGTACAAGAAACAGGGCCCAGTACCCAGTAAGAGGAGAGCAGGATAGAGGGAGAGTATGAGCAGCCCGACTCCAGGCCTGGCGGGAGCTGTCCATGGTGCTGAAAGAGCACAATTCATTGTCCCAAGGAATCCCAATGGGGGGGGGGGGGGGGGGGGGGGTTGAAAATGACCCAAATACAATCATACGAAAAACATCCTTTTTAACACACAGGTGAATATGGTTACATTTTTAACCAATAGATATGACCATGACAATTACAATTGCATTGCTTGCATTAAGACAAACAAAAAATGTATTACATGTTTGTTTTCATGAGCAAAGGGTGTATAATCGAATTATGTACGTGCTAATTTGCATAAACCACAACATATCATTGAATACAGGTGAAAATATCTTGTTGAATGTTGTTGACATTTTACAATAAAAGACTTAGGGCGGGATCCACAAAGAATGGATTATACAAACATATACAAACATATAACAAACTTAGAATGGAAATCATACAAAAAACAAACATAAAAACAATACAGTGACATGGGTACATTGACCCTCTTTTGTATTTACATTCCATATTTACATTTAATTTTCTTTTCTTCCTTCTTATTCACTCTTCTGTGGTTCCCTCTCCCCTTATATTCTTCCCATTTTTCCCACTTTGACCAAAGTTTAAATTATTCTTGATGACGACCATGGGCATTGCCCTTCAGAAATCTTTTTAATAATAATAATCTTTTTTGTGAGGGCTGGCCGAGTACTGCACGCTTCCAGGTGCCAATTACCATCACGCACCTGAGAGGAGTTCCAATCAGCTCTACGGGAGTCCTCTTATACACGGTTTGCTGAGCATTCAGTGTCGGGTCGTTTTGGTCACCACCAGCTACTGCTTGTTCCTCTTGTGTGTTCGAGTCCAGTACGCCCTTGGAAGTTGCCGCTGTTACCTCTCTCTGCCTCCGTGGACCCGTGCCTCGTATTTACACTTTGCCCTTGGTGAGTTTTTGGAAGTCTATTTTTTGATGCTCTGATATCCTCATTTTTATTCCTGGACTCAATACCTTCATCTGATTTTTGTGTGTTCCTTAACACTGAAGAACTGTCGCTTTGTTTTGGGTACTGGACTCTGCCTTGTTACTGGACTGCCTCGTAATCCCTACGTTTCTATTAATGACATTCTCCGTTTTCTTTTTCTCCACGAGTGGATTATCAATAAGCCGCAGAGCCACAGAGCCAACTCTGCTCTGGGCAGAGCCGCAGAGCTAAAGGACATTCCCCCCGAATGCATTTACGTTATTTTTGCTCATTTCTGTTTGTGAAATAAATATGCCCATCGTTTTTGGCTAACTCTGAACTACCTGTCTGTGTCGTGCTGTTGGGGTTGTTTACAAACCATAACACTTTTTAAATTTCTTTTAATTATTTTATTTTTTCTTAACAGCACTTTGGCCATCAAGGGGCACATGGGCAAGTGCTTGGGCACCCAAAGCCCCGCCCCCCCCCTCTGTACGTGCCTGCTGATTCGTCAATGGATGGACGAACACCCGCTGACTACACCTTCAAGAGGAGGGATCAAGCTGTCACTCTTGGCGTGAAGTATTCTGTAAGGATGGATGCAGATGGAATTCAAGTTGATCCACAGCTTCTCTTCCCAGAGAGACTGGTGATGGTGGCACAGAGATGTGATGAACTCATGTCAGCCCTCGAATACGAGCTATATGTAGCTATCCTCCATCTCTATTTGATTCCCCCCTACTACTTCCTGCCATCTGGAGACTTGTTTTGATTTATTAAAGGGGAACTATTTTACTATTTCTTTCACTATTTGGGCACTTTTACACAATTCCTGTGAGTATATGGAACACCTCTGTAAGTTTTTTTTTCAAAAAAATTCATTGTTTTGTATTTCTAATCAAGTACTCAAAAACAGCATTTTTCTACCTCAAGATCTTAAGTCGTTTTGAGGCTGGGCTCCAACCACGGTGTGGCCTGGTGCCAACTGCCACACCAACTGCCACATTATTATGCAGCTGAGAAATCTCTGACATCACAGATATTCACATTTTCAGATGACTCAGTTCAGTGAGGGTGAATATTGTGAGAGGAGAATTGGAAGAATGCGCCAATATGAGAATTAGAGACATAGATCCTATTAATATAAGTCCACATAGCTAGGAAACAATGCTAAACACTGAAAAAGGCAATTTATAAGATAGTTCCCCTTTAATTGAAAACTTTATTAACAGATTGCAGAATGGGTACAAAATACAGTACGGCTCAATACACACAATTGTTAAGGGGATGCAGACCAGAGAAAGACTTTCGTCTCGTTTACATCAGGGTCCCCCATTTTCAATTCATCGTAACATTTATGACATACACGACATACATCTGTGTATGTATATACAGTACTGTTACATCCAGACATTTATGACATACATGATATACAAATATACAGTAGGCCTACTGTTTAAGAGACAGAGTTTCTAAAAGAGAGTATATACATTTGAGGGGGAAGAAACTGTACATTGGAGGGGGTTGGGTGGGTGGGGGGGTTTGGATGTTTCGAATTTGTAGCCTCCCGTAGGTGCTCTTTGAGAGCGGTTTTGAAGATGGGTAGGGATTCAAATTTTTTTCCGGCTGTGGGTAGGGCGTTCCACATTGATGTGGCATAATTGCGAAACGTGTTTTGGCCTTTGTTTGAGCCGAATCTGGGTTGAACATGATTTGTGGAACTCCCTCTGGTGTTGTGATCGTGGTATTCACTAACCTTTGGGAAGTATTTAGACATGTACTGTACATGGGTATCCCAGTGGTGTAGTGTATCTTGTAGACCAGGCCCATTGCAAGTTGCTGTACTCTGTCATCTATTCTAAGCCATCCTAGGTTGTCAAAGTGGGCAGGGGTGAGGTGGGTTCTAGGAGTAAGTTCAAGCAGTAGTCTGACCAGTTAGTTTTGTGATGTTTGTTTGTTTTTAGTGCCTTTGGGGTGCTTTGGTACCATGAGGTGCAAGCATAGTCATAGTACCCTTGAATGTTGGGCCAGATGTTCCAGCAGATAACGCGCTCGATGGCAGCCAGTACGTCTTGGATGGTAGAGCACTTCTTCAATGCATTCCCAACGGTCCCAGGGATCTACTTACAAAAACATATGCCACCATTAATATTCCTATAATGAGGCTGTATGTGTATGTCACCGAATTTCCCCAAGGGGATTAATACAGTATCTACCAGTATCTATCTATCTATGTAAGGAAGAAGTACGGTGAAGCTGTAGTGGTGTTCGATGGGTTTGAAAGTGACTACACAAAGGATGTGACAGACCAGAGACGGGGGAAGGATTGACGCTACAGTGACATTTACAGCCGGTATGATGCTCACAATGAAGAAGGAAGAGTTATTGGCAAACAGGCAGACCAAGCAGCACTTCCTGTCCATGCTAAGTGGAGAGCTGCAGAACACAAACTGTGAGACCCATTATGCCTCAGGAGATGCTGATCTGTTGATTGTGCAGAAAGCTGTGCAGTGTGCTACCACCAAGGGGACGACACCAGGGGTGTGAAAAGTACCCAGAAATTATACTTAAGTGAAAGTATGGGTACTGTCTCAAAATCGTACTCAAGTATAAGTTAGAGTATCTGGCTAAAAACACACTTGAGTAAAAGTTAAAAAGTTTCTACTGTTAAATGTACTTAAGTACTAAAAAGCAGGGGTGTAAAGTACTTGAGTAATTGTACTTCGTTACAATACTTAAGCACTGTTTTGGGGGATTTGTAGTTTACTCGAGTATTATTAGGTTTGTATGAATGAATGAATGAAAACTTTATTTAACAGATTGCAGAATGGGTACAATACAGTACGGCTCAATACACACAATTGTTAAAGGGATGCAGACCTGAGAAAGACTTTGTCTTGTTTACATCAGGGTCCCCCATTTTCAATTCATATAGGGGGATATTGTATACTTTGTACTTTTACTCCATTACATTTCAGAGAAAAAAAACATACATTTTACTCCTTACATTTAAAATGCAGACCTACAAAGTACAAATCTCACAGGTCCAACCATTTTAATTAGTATATTTTAATTGTTTATCTGGCCGAACTAACGTTAACGTTATTAATCCTGCGACCACAGGTAAACAGCCAATCAAATCCCCATCAATGGAAAATGAACCCACCCATACCCATGCTGATTGGTCCTTGTGCAACACTAGAAAGCGGGGATCTTTGATTAAACACCTGCTATCAGAAGAATAGACAGTCAGATCCGCATTATGCTGTGGTTAATATTGTGATATTATTCAGGGTACTCCAGTATTCTGTCTTTAATATTGTGATATTATTCAGGGTACTCCAGTATTCTGCCTTTAATATTGTGATATTATTCAGGATAATCCAGTATGCTGTGGTTAATATTGTAATATTATTCAGGATACACCATTCTGTTTTTAATATTGTGATATTATTCATGCTGTGATGTGAATGCCGTCCATGTTAGTTTACCTTCAATGGAGAAGTGCATTCAATAATTTGAATGCAAAAAAAGTGTCCTCTGTTCTTTCATTTCAGCATTGTCTATCACAGAACACAGAACCATTGTGGGCAGAGTGTATGCTTGGTTTCATTCCAGCCTTGCCTAAACACCAGCTGATGATTTCACTAATTGGCTCACCTCTTCAACTAACTCACCTGGTGCAATGTATAGTTAAAATGAAAACTTGGCCCACGATGGAATGAGTTTGAGACCCCTGCTCTATCCCTTTAAAAAAGAAAAATGTACTTTAACTTTTTAGTACTTAAGTACATTTAAAAGTAGGACTTTTTTACTTTTACTCAAGTGTGTTTTTAGCCAGATACTTTGACTTTTACTCGAGTCAGATTTTGAGACGGTACCCATACTTTCACTTAAGTATAATTTCTGGGTACTTTTTACACCCCTGTTAAAAAGTAAAAACCTTTTTTCTGACTGTCTATTCTTCTGATAGCAAGTGTTTAATCAAAGATCCCAGCTTTTTTTTTTTTTTTTTTTTTTTTTAGCATTTTTACAGCTTTTTCATGGTCACGCAGGACCAACAGAGGAGAGGGCGAACGGGAGGAGAGGTGGGGAGGACATGCGACAAATAACGTTGGGTGCTGGGATCGAACCCGGGTGGGCCGCGTAGGTGCGCGTGGCACTATGGTACGTGCCACAAGGGCGCCTCAGATCCCAGCTTTCTAGTCTTGCACAAGGACCAATCAGCATGGGTATGGGCAGGTCAATTTTCCATTGATGGGGATTTGATTGGCTGTTTTTAAATAAAGTGCGGCCGCAGTGTTAATAACGTTAACGTTAGTTTGGCCAGAGAATTGGACCTGCGAGATTTGTACTTTGTCGGTCTGCATTTTAAATGCAAGGCGTACAAAGTATGTATTTTTTTCTCTGAAATGTAATTGAGTAAAAGTACAAGTATACAAACTAAGGGCGGCTAAGTGGCGCAGTGGGCAAGGCGCTCGCCACTAACGCAGGAGATGCTGGGATCGAGCCCAGCTCTCTGCGTTGCTACCAGCTTGGCTGGTCGTTCATACTAACACAATTGGCAGTGTTAGAGGGTGGGAAAGCTGGTGGGTGGGGATCGGACGTTGTGGACAGCGACTCCTACAGGTCGGTTGGTGCGCCTGTACAGCAGAATCAGGAAGTATCGGGGGCAGCGTGAGCCTCCCACGCGTTACTCCTCGCCACTGAGAGATCGCGCTGTCTGGTGAAAAGATGCGACGGCTGCCTCCTCGTGTACCGGAGGGGACACGTGATGCAAGGCTTCGTCCACATTGCAGCCGACCAGTGGGAGGCATGGTCTAGCAACGTTCGAGACAGGGGAGGGGAGAATTGAAGGGAGAATTGGCGAGGCGAAATTGGGATGGGAGAAAAATAGAAAATTAGGAGAAAAAGTGGATACAAAAAAAGTATACAAACTAATACTTGAGTAAAGTACAAATCCTTGTGGTAATATTGAGTTGAATTTCATAAATAACCTTGTATACTGGTTAGCAGAAGTGGTTGCAGGGCTAAATAGATAAAGGTCACACCTAATGTGACCAAATTAGTACTGTATGGTAAATAGCCCAAAAGGTCAAAGGGTATTCACACCCCCCCTCGTGAGACAAGACCCAACACCGCGACCACACGGACGGGGGCCACCAGCAGAACCCCTCTGTGCTCAGCGGGGGACCACACGGACGTGGGCCACCGACGGGCCCCCTCTGTCTCTGTCCCATCACGTCGCCACAACCCAGGGGGGGGGGGGGCTGCCAGCCCCCACTGGAGACCGCCCACAGGAGACGCCTGATTGGATCAACTGTAATAGTGAACTGAATTCTATTATTGGCTAGAAATTATAGTATATAGGAGGGCCCTAAATGATAATTCGGGAGCTCTCAGACCGAGACACCAACCAGGGGGGTCTGGGGGCTCCACCGACTCCTCCCGACCAGAGAAACTACTGCTTTTTGATGTAAGTAAGCCGGATGGAACCCGCATTGTTTGGTTAGACTAGAATGTAACTTAGCTTAGAAACCAGGCTTACTTATATGCAAAAAAGGGCTTACAGTATTTTCAATGTATGTTCAGATTATGTTACCGACTGTTTTATGTACATTATTGAGGTTGGAGATGCAAACCTGATTGTGATATTTCTGTACAACAGACAGCTCTGTTAATGTTCTCTGATCATCTTTTGTATGTAAAAGTCAACCTTTTATTCACCCTTGGCCCTGACTCAAATAAATCAGTTGAGTTGAAATACAGTTCTGGTTTGTCTGGCGTGCACGTTTTATTCCTCATCTGCTAAGTCAGAAGAGGAGACCAACGATTCTACAAGTATGAATCTTTCCTCCTCTTTCCAGATAGTCAATCTCATTGTGTTGTACTACAATAACCTCAAATTATTGTAGAAAGTCTGTGGGAATTTACCACAGAAATGGTGCCGTTCTTCCCATCCTTTGTGTCTCCCCCTGAAAAGGTGCGGTAGGGTCTTGTCATATGTATCATATCTGGACCTTGCTGTGTGTTGGGGACACGGGGCAAAGAGCTGGGGTGTTGCTGCGTTTGAAGTGATTAACGATGGGCTTGTTGTCTGAATGGAGGAGGGAGAGGAACAGGATGAAGGTTGGTTGTGTACGCCACTGTTTGGGGCCCACGGTGAATATGGCTTTTGCATGCAGGGTTGGGGGTTGCGGTGTCTTAGGTTAGGATGTCCGGAGGTATGACGATCGCGCTTGTTGTGCAGTGAACATGCAAACGTGGGCTTTTTGTGTTTGTATGTTCATTCAGACACAGGAGGCCGGTCTCGGCCCAGCGGGCCACGGGGGTTGGGTTGGTTAACTCGTATGGAATATACTTTATGAACTGTACGGGGAAGTTGGAGTAATTACAAGGCCTCATGTTATAGTAATGTGATTGCGTATTGGTGCCGCACAGACTATCTGGTCATGTTATAACGGGGGTGGCGTCGCATGACGGCAGGTAAAAGGCTTTTCTTGCTAGGAAGCACGGTTATTCTGGTGTATACGACAGGAGCGCGTTCTGAGTATGTAATTGCCCTAAGATTATTCTCAGGAAGAGGGCGCGGGTAAGTTGGGGAGATTTGATTGTTCTGAAATGGAAAGAGAGCTGTGTCCAATGTGCATTATGACCCTGCTTGTAGCCACAGAATAGGCGGGACGGGGACCGTGAGTGGGTCAGTATGGGCATAAATGCGTCGGGCTAAGGGCTCTGTTACTATTTCAGAACATGCAAGTCAAGTATGGTGAAAGATTGTTAGACCCTGGCATGATCAGCGCAGGATGGTCTGTGCGATTGCAGGATTAAAACGTGGTAATTAATGGGAGTGTAGGGTGCCGGCGTGTTCAGGGTGCGTTGTACGTTCTATGGTAGAATTATAGCACAATAATTAAATGTAGATATATTTGCCGTCCTTAGGCATAGTATCCTTTTTAATCTTGAGCGAAACCGGCCTGTTAATTGATTACGTTCGCTGTGATACAAAAACAATTCGGTCGAAATGACTGATAAAGTACTTAATGGTTGTATGGGGACTATGGCTATGGTTAGGAATTGTAGGGGGGACTATGGCTGTGGTTATGAATGATGGACGAAACGTAGGAGCGTATTGTTATTTTGTTATGATATTTTGATGACCAACGGACATATGTTGGAGGCGAGTCTTGCTGGTGGTTGGGGCTAGCTGGCTTAGCTCTGTGGAAGAGTCCGCGGTGATACTGGGGACGTTACGATGGCGTTATGAGAGAATTGATTAAACACTGTGGCGGCGATTACAAGTAAGAGGCGGTTGAGACGCAGGGTGGCGAAATTGTGGCCGTTTTGAGGGTTATTATTAATGCGGTAACGTGGTATATGATATTAGGGATTCGCTGCTTGGTGACGTCATAGTGTTGTGGAGAGTATGTAACGTTCGCGGTGCTATGGAGTGAGGCGGAGTAGGTAGGAGAAAGGATTCGTGTTGAACTATATGTGCGGCGTTGGTTGGTGTGAGTGTGTTAAAAATTATTTTCTGTTAGAGTGGTTGGTTATTTTAAGCTTGTGTGAGTTGTTTATGCTTTGGTTGGTACTGAGCGAATTGCGTGGATGAACGGATCTTGAAAGGCACGGCTCCCGTGAGGGCCTTGAACGTCGCATTAGAGCTGGCTAAAGCTAGTTAGCTTGCATGCCGTTGTTTTGTGGCGTTTGCGGGCGGCAAATGTTACGTTTCGAGTTTTGAGGATGATGTTGGGGAAGGGGTAGATAACGTGATAGATAACGTGATGAATGTCGTGGCAGATTATGAATATCGGGGCATGTTATGAATGTCGTGGCAGACCTTGGTTGTCATAGCGACGTTATAACAGCCGCTTCGGTTACCACTGCGCATGCGCGGGATAGCGTGGATTGGGTCTATTTGCATTCGTGGTATTTCGCTTAGGGGATAGAAATAACGGGTAAGAGGATATTCTGCATTATGTAATATGGCGGTGTTTGTATATTGTGCATTGTATTTTTGTGTAAGGAGGGGAAGAGGTGTAACATGTATGGTGGTTAGATTAGAAATAAGTACAGCTCAATACACACAATTGTTAAGGGGATGCAGACCAAAGGAAGACTTTTGTCTTGTTTACATCAGGGTCCCCCAGTTTCAATTCATCAGATAGTCAGTACTGCTACAACTACATACCAGATTTGCAAATTCAGTCACCCGTGTTAAAATACATCATAACTTTTATTGCATACATGATACACAGATAAACGGTAGTTTGAGAGTAGTTATAGGCTGAATTTGGAAAAATGCTCTACACTAAAGTTACATGTTGCTTGCAGTAAAATCAATTTATCACACGTGTATGAAGAAAGGAGCATTTAGGACTAACCACTATAAATGTTATGCTGAGATGAAACATGCTTACATGTATAATAATTAGAGTTGATAGCGTATTTCCAGTTTTTTAAATTTGTGTAACATGTACACTTGTAAGCTTGGGATAATGATGTTGTGTTTTATGTAGCTTGAATTAAGATGCTTGTATAGAATGCATTGATGTTGAAATGTCAGATGTTGATACTTGTTATAGCTTTAATAACACTGTTGATTTAAATAGGATAATGTTTATATTATTTGCTAAAATGTTTTATAGTGGAATTTGATACAAGCCCAGTTGTGAAGCAGGATAATTTGCTGATGCTTGTTTTAGATTGTTAAATCTTTAATACACTGTTAAAATGTTGACACAAGCCTCCGAGTTGTAGGATAATTTATTGATGGAGGCTTGCTGCAATGACAAATTTTGATATGGTTGTGTTTACAGTGATCGACATGATTGTTTTTATTAATCCTTAATAGTTTTATACGCTGGGGAGGGGGTTGGCCTTCTCCCTGGGAATGTGTGATTAATTCAAAAACCTGGGGGCGGCTTGCCTCTGGGAAGATGAGAAGTGTGATTAACCATTTAATGATTTACAGATGAAGGTTATTTCATGAAGTGAGGAGATAGGGTCTTTGTGTCAAAAGCCTTTGTGCTCAGGGGAGACTGTATGCATGGGTCATGAAAGAGGCAAAAGTTGAGAAGGTTATATTACCCAGGGGGGTAGGAATCCTTTTGAGGCGGGCCAATATGCCCAAGGGGGGTCAGGATGTACAGCTGCTTACAATAGCTGTTCTTTTATGACAGGATGAGAGAGATTAGATGCAACAGGATGAGAGAGGTCAGAGGTGAAGATGCAGGAGACAGTTGCTAATACAGAACACAGCTGGGTTAGGTGAGTGAGACAATCAAGAAGGCGGCATTCATTTGGGGTTATGACTTATGAAAGTTAACTGGTTGATAAGGGAATAATTTGAAACTGTCTGTGCACTGGACGGCAGGGATGGTTCTAAATTTAAGATGGGTCCAGTCCATCTTTGAAGTGAGGGTAGGAGTGCAGAAATAAGGGTAGATTGTGTTTAGCCTGGAGACAGCTGAGAGCAGGAAGGAAGGGAAACTAACGTTGTCTGTGGACCTGAGTGATGATTAATGAGTTAAATGTGTGTGTTGAATGAGAGAGTTTTGATGCATGAGTGAAACAAGCGTGAATGGCTTTGGTTATGAGTGTTTACCTAGAAATGTGAGGATGAGCTGAGTGTCTTTTGATTTCAGTGGGTGCTTGAGCGGGGGATGGGCCCCATGTTCTGCCTTACATTACCCATACACACACACACACACACACACACACAGACACACACACACGGACACACACACACAGACACACACACACACACACACACACAGACACACGCAGACACATTCACACAGTTTGATCACACATGTATACACACACACAACTTAGCTTTCACTTAAGGTGAAACTAGTCTTAAGAATAACAGACTGTGTTTAGGTAGGATATATCTGTGTTTCCTATTCACCTCGGGCTCCTGGCTCTGCTTTGAATTAGGAGTTTTAGATTTCTTTTCTTTTTTTTCTCTAAGTGACCATTGAGGTGGTCTGATGTTGGAGGTATTGATTTCATTGTTTTGCTATTTTGGGGATGAATGATAATCTCACATGTAGTTGTATTTGAATATTAATTGGTGGTTTTTGTTTTTTCCCAATCTGTGTTACATGATGTGGCGGGGGAGGACTGTTGAAAGAAGAGATGCATTGGATCCGATCGATGACAAGTTAAGTAGTGCCACCACGATTTGCATATGGAATTAATGGCTTCCCTTATTGAGTATGTTGACGTATTGTGTAAAATGATTTGCTCTGTGCTTGTGTCTTCAACAGCTCAGAAAAGGGAGGGGAAAGGCAGAGCAACGCTGGGAGAGACATGAATACATTTCATTAGATTATGACACGATGGTGTGAACCCGTTCAGTCAGTTCCTGTGGGAGATTGTTGGACTGTGGAAAGAGGTCGCTTGTAGACGCGGCCCCTCCTTCAATATAGCCCCGGATACAAAGGCCGGAGGTTGAGACAAACCTCCAGACTGACGGAGTCGTTCGTCTGTAGATCCATGGTAATACAGTCATGGGACAGAATATGACGAGGTCCAGGCCTACAAACATTGGCTTCAGCTGAGGCTGGCCGACATGGGGTGGAGGGAGGGGGGGGCGAAAACGGTCGGAGACTGTGCAACCAAAGCGTTGAACAAGGGCCTCTGTGTGATTGATTGGTATGTTGAACGGGAGGTGACTGAACGGTAACAACTGATATAGATTATGACACAACGCAAGAGTACTAAACTAGACACATACACATAGGTTGTATATTAGGAGGTTATGGCCGACATTGGGGAATGAAAGAAAATTTTCGTTGAAATTCTGCTTTTCTCGGCCAAAACTGAGCTGTGGAAACAAGAAATGACAAGTTTATGACCGTTATGTGTCATAAAAGGGGGGAGGATAGGTGGGAAGCAATTAATTGATTATGCAGACGTGATTGTACTATCTTGAAGAAAAAATTAGCAGAAAGAAGAGATTATTTCAGAGAATGAATGTAAAATGAAAAATTGTGATACTAATTTCTGTGTCTCCCCAGATCATGTAAACGGATACCATAATTTTAAAAAATTGTGTTTTATTTGAAATGTGTAATGTTTAGATTAAATTGTTTTAATTGTTTTCAACAAATAGGCCTCTGGCTGTGAGCCCAGAGGAACAAAGCCCAATGATAGTAGGTGGTAAACACTGGATCATGAGGGCAGAGTAGGTTAATTGGGGATCTGGATGAATGGGTCATTTGGATTCCCCGGGAGGGGGCCATAGTCAGGGGAAATGTGGGAAAGAAAAGAAGAAGACAAGAAAGCTAATTGATGATATGTACCAAAGAAAAATGGAAAAAGAAAAAATGCAGAAATTTTGAAAAAAATTAATTTTAATTTTAGAAAAAATGAATCCTTTGTATGGTTTGTATGTATAGAAAATCAAGTCAATATATCATATGTGACGATAAGAATCGTCAAAACGGGGAAATGTGGTAATATTGAGTTGAATTTCATAAATAACCTTGTATACTGGTTAGCAGAAGTGGTTGCAGGGCTAAATAGATAAAGGTCACACCTAATGTGACCAAATTAGTACTGTATGGTAAATAGCCCAAAAGGTCAAAGGGTATTCACACCCCCCCTCGTGAGACAAGACCCAACACCGCGACCACACGGACGGGGGCCACCAGCAGAACCCCTCTGTGCTCAGCGGGGGACCACACGGACGTGGGCCACCGACGGGCCCCCTCTGTCTCTGTCCCATCACGTCGCCACAACCCAGGGGGGGGGGGGGCTGCCAGCCCCCACTGGAGACCGCCCACAGGAGACGCCTGATTGGATCAACTGTAATAGTGAACTGAATTCTATTATTGGCTAGAAATTATAGTATATAGGAGGGCCCTAAATGATCATTCGGGAGCTCTCAGACCAGACACCAACAAGGGGGGTCTGGGGGCTCCACCGACTCCTCCCGACCAGAGAAACTACTGCTTTTTGATGTAAGTAAGCCGGATGGAACCCGCATTGTTTGGTTAGACTAGAATGTAACTTAGCTTAGAAACCAGGCTTACTTATATGCAAAAAAGGGCTTACAGTATTTTCAATGTATGTTCAGATTATGTTACCGACTGTTTTATGTACATTATTGAGGTTGGAGATGCAAACCTGATTGTGATATTTCTGTACAACAGACAGCTCTGTTAATGTTCTCTGATCATCTTTTGTATGTAAAAGTCAACCTTTTATTCACCCTTGGCCCTGACTCAAATAAATCAGTTGAGTTGAAATACAGTTCTGGTTTGTCTGGCGTGCACGTTTTATTCCTCATCTGCTAAGTCAGAAGAGGAGACCAACGATTCTACAAGTATGAATCTTTCCTCCTCTTTCCAGATAGTCAATCTCATTGTGTTGTACTACAATAACCTCAAATTATTGTAGAAAGTCTGTGGGAATTTACCACATCCTCCAAAACAGTACTTAAGTATTGTAACAAAGTACAATTACTCAAGTACTTTACACCCCTGGACGACACAGATCTCTTAGTCCTTCTCTGCTACCATGCTAGCCTGGATTCCTCTGTTCTGAGTTAAGGAAGAATGAATGAATGAATAATTTCTATTTATATAGCACCCTTCACAGCACGAATGCACAGGGTGCTTGTATATAAAAACAAAAACAAAAATCAGAAATAAATGACAACAACAACAGACAGCAGTTAAACACAGTGAAACCAGATAAAATAATAGAATAAAATAATTTAGATAAAATCATCAGTCAATTAAAAAACAAAACTATAGGAACAGTAAGGACAAGAAAGAGTGCCTATGACCAAAAGCCTGTCTGAACATGTGTGTTTAGTTGTTTTAAGAGTTTTCAGAGGGGGCAGTTCGCAGGTCCAGGGGGAGAACGTTCCAGAGCCTTGGTGCTGTCACCTCGAAGGCTCGATCACCCCTTGTTTTCAGCCTGGACCTGGGGACCACCAGGAGGTGCTGATCGGCAGATCTGAGTGAGCGGGTGTTGGTGTAGGGATGGATGAGTTCAGTGATGTAGATAGGGGCCTGACCGTGGAGTGCTCTGAAAGTAAAAGTGAGGACTTTGAAGTGAACTCTATAGTGTACCGGGAGCCAGTGCAGGGATACCAGAATGGGAGTGATGTGACATGATTTTTTTGACCTTGTGAGGAAGAACACAAAGAAGCCTCACATGGGGAACATCCTGTTCTTACATGCAGTTCTTGGATGTGATTCTACATCTCGACTTCATGGGATCAGGAAGGGAGCATCCCTCAAGAAATTCAACAAAAGTGACATATTTCAAGCGAAGGTGAACATTGAGCTTCTACAAAATGATGAAGCAAAAGCAGGAGAGAAAGCTATAGGGAGGTGTAGTGGTTACTTCCTGGTCTATAGGGAGGTGTGCGTCTATACTTTCCGTAGCCGCATTTCTGCAGGACGCTCTCTGATTGGCCGACGCCAGTTTCTACACTGGTTAGGCTTAGGCACTCTTTCAAAGTAGGTTAAGGTTAGAGTTTGTCTTAGAGCGTGATGGCAAGTTCTTTCGACGGTTAAGCTTAGGCACTCTTTCGAAGTTGGTTAAGGCTAGAGTTTGTCTTAGAGCATGGCGATAGAATGCCAGGTAGTTTGCAGGCTGTTCGACGCGGAAATGGGTAAAAGACACAGCTCGTCACGTGATTAGGCAAACATGTCAGTGGCCAATCAGAGAGCGTCAGTCAGTGGCCAATCAGAGAGCGTCCTGCAGAAATGCGGCTACGGAAAGTATAGACGCGGGAGGTGTAGTGGTTACTTCCTGGTCTATAGGGAGGTGTAGTGGTTACTTCCTGGTCTATAGGGAGGTGTAGTGGTTACTTCCTGGTCTATAGGTAGGTGTAGTGGTTACTTCCTGGTCTATAGGGAGGTGTGCGTGCTTACGAAACCAAGCTGCATTTCTCGGAGACGCTCTCTGATTGGCACTGACTGACGCTCTCTGATTGGCCACTGACGCGTTTGCCCAATCCGTGACGAGCTGTGTCTTTGCCCATTTCCACGCCAAACAGCTGCAAACTACCTGGCATTCTATCGCCATGCTCTAAGACAAACTCTAACCTTAACCAACTTCGAAAGAGTGCCTAAGCTTAACCGTCAAAATAACTTGCCGTCACGCTCTAAGACAAACTCTAACCGTAACCAACTTCGAAGAGTGCCTAAGCTTAACCAGTGTAGAAACAGGCGTCGGCCAATCAGAGAGCTTCTCCGAGAAATGCGGCTTGGTTTCGTAATCACGCGGGAGGCGTAGTGGTTACTTCCTGGTCTATATGGAGGTGTGCGTGCTTACGAAACCAAGCCGCATTTCTCGGAGACGCTCTCTGATTGGCACTGACTGACGCTCTCTGATTGGCCACTGACGCGTTTGCCCAATCCGTGACGAGCTGTGTCTTTGCCCATTTCCGCGTCGAACAGCCTGCAAATTACCTGCCGTTCTATCGCCATGCTCTAAGACAAACTCTAACCGTAACCAACTTCGAAGAGTGCCTAAGCTTAACCAGTGTAGAAACAGGCGTCGGCCAATCAGAGAGCTTCTCCGAGAAATGCGGCTTGGTTTCGTAATCACGCGGGAGGCGTAGTGGTTACTTCCTGGTCTATATGGAGGTGTGCGTGCTTACGAAACCAAGCCGCATTTCTCGGAGACGCTCTCTGATTGGCACTGACTGACGCTCTCTGATTGGCCACTGACGCGTTTGCCCAATCCGTGACGAGCTGTGTCTTTGCCCATTTCCGCGTCGAACAGCCTGCAAATTACCTGGCGTTCTATCGCCATGCTCTAAGACAAACTCTAACCTTAACCAACTTTGAAGAGTGCCTAAGCTTAACCAGTGTAGAAACAGGCGTCGGCCAATCAGAGAGCGTCTCAGAGAAATGCCGCTTGGTTTCGTAATCACGCTGGAGGTGTAGTGGTTACTTCCTGGTCTATAGGGAGGTGTAGTGGTTACTTCCTGGTCTATAGGGAGGTGTAGTGGTTACTTCCTGGTCTATAGGGAGGTGTAGTGGTTACGTCATTGCTGTTTCTGGCCGGTCCGCGTGTAGCCTTTTTACAACGCATCCGCGTTTCCGGCGCTCTGATTGGCCAGGTCATGTGACATCACATGTGCGCCCAATAGCGTGTTTGCCCATTTCCGCATCGAACAGCCTGCAAACTACCTGGCGTTCTATCGCAATGCTCTAAGACAAACTCTAACCTTAACCAACTTCGAAAGAGTGCCTAAGCTTAACCGGCGAAAGAACTTGCCGTCACGCTCTAAGACAAACTCTAACCTTAACCAACTTCGAAGAGTGCCTAAGCTTAACCAGTGTAGAAACTTGCCGTCCCACGATTGGCGCTCATGTCACATGACCCGGCCAATCAGAGCGCAAAACGGGAACCCGGAAACGCGGATGCGTTGTAAAAAGGCTTCAAGCGGCCGGTCTACCATCTAGAAAACCCTATGTATTTCCCCCATTGCCCATTTCTAAATCGTCTCGTTTAAAACAAATAAGGCATGAACATTTGCATGGTGGTGTACCTTTCTGTGCGTATTCATCCACGATCTATAGCTCAACATGAAAATATTCGCAATTAACCGTAACATTTTTATTTCAACCAAAAATGCTTAAACAATAATGTTAGTGATAGAAGGGAACTAATTTTGTGCAAAAATGGAAAGCTTTCCAATGTTCACGAGGCAGAATTGTTACAATAGCCGATAATCCATTTTCCCAATGATAAATTCCTATACGGGTGGACCTCGCTGGCGGTCCAAAGTGACGTCAGACTACACCTCCCTATAGACCAGGAAGTAACCACTACACCTCCCTATAGACCAGGAAGTAACCACTACACCTCCCTATAGACCAGGAAGTAACCACTACACCTCCCTATAGACCAGGAAGTAACCACTACACCTCCCTATAGACCAGGGAGTAACCACTACACCTCCCTATAGACCAGGAAGTAACCACTACACCTCCTTATAGACCAGGAAGTAACCACTAAGTGTTATCTTGTTGAAACCAGTCAGGTTGGCCAGACAGATTTAATAATTAGTGTCTATAATTGTATATAATTGCTCCCGATGAGCAGGTTGGCACCTTGCATGGTTGCCTCCGCCGTCGTCGGTGTGTGAATGTGTGAGTGAACAGGTAAAATGTGAGTAACAAATTGTAAAGCGCTTTGGATAAAAGCGCTATATAAAAAAGCAGCCATTTACCATTTACCATTCTATAGTCAGTTTTCCTGGCTTATCTTACATTTCCTGCAACAACATTGTTACTCAGCTGATAGTTGTGCCCTTCCTGATGACTTGTCGTACAGAACTTGTAAGTCGCTTTGGATAAAAGCGTCAGCTAAATGACTAAATGTAAATGTAAAAAAAACAACAGGTAGCCATCAATCATATTTCAGTAAGCTGGTGCTTCTTTATGACTAAAGGGGAGGCGAAAATATATACTTCATTAGAAAGGAGGGGGGGGGGTGATATCAGGTGAGAGACAAAAGGTGGGAATGGCAGGCGGTTTGGAACAAGACTGGGAGATTGAGCGGGGGGGGGGGGGGGGGGGGGTATCATTATTCCACATGCTGATAGAAGCTTTTGCTTGAACGCTGCGTGCAGCGCATGAATCACTTTCCCCTCCTGCGTGACACATTCTCATTGATCTGCTACCGAGGAGAAAGAAAAGGCGATGGAATAGGTGTGACGAGTACACAGCCGACAGGCTATTCAACCACGTCGTCTTGATCTTGATTTTTCTTTGCAACGGCGCGCCAGTGATCCGGAGACAGCGATCCCAATATCCCCGGCCGCCGGTGATGTTCTCTCTCATGTTTCGCCTGGCGGCGCGTGCCGCACGTTGTCCCCCTCTCTCTCCCCCCGCTCGTAAATCAATCTGTCCCCCCTCGGTGTGTTCTCTCACATCTGGGACCGAGGACAAAAGCACGTGCAGGGGCGGAGCTTCCTATAGGCGACATAGGCGGTTGGCCCTAGAGCGCCACCCAGAGAGGGGGGCGCCAAAAACTGCACCCAGCTGCATATATATATATATTATCAAGGGGCGTAATTTTGTTTTCAATGGTGGAGGGGACACATTTGGGGGCGTGGTCACAGTGGCGTCGTTTCAGTAAAAGCCAAGGTATGGCAAGGAGGGAGGGTGGCTGGTGCGGCCGGTGTTACGTATAGTTGTAAGGTGGTGGGGGGTGAAGGGGGGGGGGGGGGGCTCAGAGAGGGAACAAGCAGCCGTTTTCCGTATGGTCCTAGTGCCGCGTTGCGTCTCAGTTTATTATCGTGTAACATTGTTTTGGACGGTAAAAAAGTGCGGGGGACAATAACTGCCTTCTGAAACCATGCAGGGGACATGTCCCCCGTGTCCCCCTCCATAATTACGACCCTGTATATTATAATTTTTTTTGAATAAATGTTTTTTTATTTTTATTTTTGACATTACACACAAACATTAACAGTAGAAATCCACTATAAATCACAGGACTATTACCGATATAATACTAACAATTATGACAGCCCAGTTTTTAAATCAAAATAGATGTAGATTAAAAATATACACAAATTAATTACAATACAATACAATACATATACTATGCTCTTGCTCGCTCTCCCCCCCCCCCCCCCCCCCCCCCAGGACCCCCTCTTGGATAGCATCCATTATACCGTTTGACACCAGTCACCAAGGATTAAAAGTTCATATAATGCTTTATCCTCTCCACCACATCTGACCAGATTGCTATGCTGGCTTCATTAACACCTATAATTTGTGCGGTAGATATCTCTAGATAAATCACATCAAGATAGGTAAGAATCCATACCCTCCGGCACATTTTATCCGGTTGAATCCAGCGTGATGCTATTAGCTTTTTGGCAGCCGTAAGACCGGACAAGATTAGCCTCTTTACATGTACAAAGTGTGATAACTGAGAGACATTATTCAGCAACAATACAGAAGGCAGTACAGGTATTGTCAGAAAAAAATATTCTGATAATAGCATGGTTACTTCTTCCCAAAATATCTTAACAGGAGGGCATTCCCAATACATATGCATAAATGTACCACTATCACCGTTTAAACATAAGGAACATCGAGAGTCTTGTTTAAGCCCCATTCGGTTCAGTCGTATAGGAGTCAGGTAAGTCCTATGAATAAAATTAAGATTAATCTGTTGATGATCCGGGTTGCGTGACGAAAGCCGAACGTTTGCCCAGACTTCAGCCCAATCAAAATCTACTTCCAAGTCTGGTATATACTTCCTCCAAACTGAGTCTAGGGGAAGGACTTCATACGAAGACGTAAGTAAATGACGATAAAAGTCAGAGACGAAGCCTCTCGATGTCTCCTTTTCATAAAAGAATTTGTGATATCTGTGGTGTTCAAGTGGTATCTTTAATGGGACTCCATGAGTCTTCAAAGTTGCTAATAACTGTAGATAGAAATAATATGTGGAGCTGGTGAGGTTAAATTTGTTATGTATATCTTGATAGCTACAGAAAACCCGGTTATTGAAGATATCTCCCAAAGTATGTATGCCCTTCTTTTCCCATTTGGGAAATCTGATAGGTTGTTGTGCAATAAGGAGTGCATTGTTATTAAATATGGGAGAATGGCTATGCCATTTATGTAGGTTAGTATATTTTTTCTGTGTGTCACGCCATATCCGGATCACATGTGTAATAAGAGGGCCAAATTTCAAGTTGCATTGCTTAATTGATTGGTTGAGTTGGTGTATACTACATTCTGCAGTCTCTGTGGTGCCACTATGTTTTCTTCTAATGTTCTCCAGGATACAGATGCTTGAGAATCAAACCAGGTGATCAGTGGTCTTAAAGAGTACGCTTTAAAATAGTGGTAGAAGTCTGGAAATGCTAAACCTCCATCGGCTTTGTTTCTCTGTGCGGTGGATCTTTTAATTCGTGGAGGTTTATTGTTCTAAATAAATGTATATGCGGCGGAGTGTAATTTTTTCCAGTAACCAGCAGGGGGGGGGGGGGGGGGGGGGTGTAACGGTAGCATTGAGCTAAAGAAGTTGATTCTGGGTAAAACATCCATCTTAACTATTGATACTCGGGCCTGTACTGAGTTTTTAAGTTTTGACCACCTGTCAAAGTCATTTGTGATCCTATCTTGGATTCCTGTATAATTATACTTCACTGTTTGGCATATAGTGGGGAATATTTCAACTCCAAGACATCTAAAGTGTTCTACCATTTGTATATTTTCTGGAAAGAAGGTAGCCTTCGCAGTGACATTAAGTGGAAGGAAGGCCGATTTTGGCCAGTTTATCCTAAATCCCGATAGATTGCCAAAATCATCTACCCTGTATATTATTAATTGTTTTTTTTTAATCTTTTTTGCTGGGCAGACACTGTTGTGCCCCCTTCTATATCTGCAACCAATATTTTGAGATTTAATTAAAAGTATCTAACATGGGCAGCCGGGTAGCGCAGCGGACTAAGCGTCTGTCTACCACCACAGAGCCAGTGGGATCGAATCCGGCTGTGGTGCCTCCGGCTTGGCCGACCGTCCATACTAACACAATTGGCAGTGTTAGCAGATGGGAAGCCGGTGGGGTGGGTCCTGGTCATTGTAAACAGCGACTCCTACAGTTCGGTCGGGGCGCCTGCACAGCGAGGGAAGGATCTAAGAGAGGTAGTGTGACCTTCCACACATTACACTCTCCCAGTGAGAGTCCGCGCTGCCAGGTGAAAAGAAGCGGTGGGCTGGCTATACATGTGTCGGAGGAAGCATGCGATAGTCTCCGCCCTCCCAGACCGACGGTAGGGGGTAGAGTGCGCAACAACCAGGAAGGGGATTGGGAATTGGCATAACAACTAACATTGGGATGGGAGAAAAACGGAAAAAGGAGGGGGGAACAGATAATAAAAAAAGAAAAAAGTATCTAACATAACATTTATTTGGGGGGGGGGGGGCTAGGGGTGAAGCTTGCCTAGGGCACCAGATGTGCTATGGCCGGCCCTGCTCACGCGGGTGTGTCGGCAAAATATTAAAAGAGAGACTTCTGAATTAAACCCAGTGATCCAAAACCATTTGACGGTGAGGAACACCTTTGTAATCTCTCTATAGCGTTCATCAAACCGTAACACACTTGATGTCATTTCTTTCACATCATACATTTCGTGTTTTTTTCCTCAGACATGTAAATAAGAACGTACAACCAGGGGTGTAAAGGTACACGTATCCGTACCGAACCGAACCGTTTCAGTGTGTACCGTACCGAACGGCTGTGTGGTGTACCGAACGAATACATCGGTATGTTAACCACTTTTTTTTTTTTTCGATTATTAATTTCAATATAGAATATTCATTGACAGCCCTACAAGTACAATTAGTTACTGCACACTACATCACCCCTGAGTGGAACATGGAAAGCCAAACTTTCCCCCCACTGTACCGAAAACCCGTACCGAACCGTGACCTCAAAACCGAGGTACGTACCGAACCGTGGTTTTTGTGTACCGTTACACCCTATACGTACAACAGTGGACACACGCATACACCCGTCCTCCTCAGTGGCCTCAGGAACCGGCCAACATTAGACAGTCTGCATGATATAACGTCATTATAATACAGAACCCTACACTGGGGACCCAGAGACGCTGCTCTCCGACAGTAGATAAGAAAGGATGCGTCACATCTCCATTGTGTTCATGGGCAACCGTCTGCCGGATGGTATATCTCTTATATCAGCAAAGCAAAACTGAGAGAGAGAGAGAGAGAGAGAGAGAGAGAGAGAGAGAGAGAGAGAGAGAGAGAGAGAGAGAGAGAGAGAGAGAGAGAGAGAGAGAGAGAGAGAGAGAGAGAGAGAGAGAGAGAGAGAGAGAGAGAAATCCTAGTTCTCTGCTGCTTATTAGATTTTGAAAAAAATAAGAATAATTTTACTGGTTGCATCTGTGCTATGGGACAGAATAACTGAACATCTCGCTCTCTGCTCTCTGTTGGCATGGAACACAGTCGGATATACTGGAGGGGGAAGAAAGCAATCAGGCATCCCAGGAGGAGGGGGGGGGGGGGGGGGGGTTGCCTGCATGCTTCAAATCTCTCCGAGACCCAGAAGCTGTCTGTTTCTCTTCCTTTCCTCTAGGGGTGGGGGTGGGGGGGGGGGGGCACAATGAGGTCAAGGACCAAGGATCAGGGGGGACCCTGATGTAAACAAGACGAAAGTCTTTCTCTGGTCTGCATCCCCTTAACAATTGTTTGTATTGAGCCGTACTGTATTGTACACATTCTGCAATCTGTTAATACAATTCCAATCAATCAATCAATCACGCTGCTTAAAGCTCGGATCTTGGTGGCGGGGGTGGAGAGGCGGTCTGTATTCGTGGCACAACCTGTCCCGGACCAGAGCCTCCCCAGCAGGCTGGACAGGACCTTCAGCCCCCCCCTGAGGGGGACGGGCGGGGCGGGGTCTTCCCCCGGGTCCACCACTGACCGCAGGGCGCGGGACGACACTGGGAGGGGGGGAGAGAAGTAGAAGAAAGGGGTTCACGACTGTGTGTAATGGGCTGTCAGTTTATAGCGTTAATTAGATTAATTAATTACACAGCAAATTATCGCGTTATAAAAATTTACTCAAAATTAATCAAATAAAAAAGATTTTTTTTTTTTTTTTTTTTTTTATCTCATTCATTCCATAAGAACGTAGAATACACATTTACAGACTTTTTTTTTAATATGGCCCATTTGCATGTTCTTGGTATCTGATTCTAGGGACGTCTATGGATCTCAGAGAATGTATTCCCAGTGTCAGAAATACTGTGTCTGTGTATACATTCCAGTGTACAGTGTACATTCCAAATGAGAATATCAATATCAATATTGTTATCTTTGACTGTGAATAACACCATGCAAAAATGTATCAGACCTGAAAAATCTAAGCAAATTAATAAATGGAAGATGATTAAACAGAAGGTTTTGTAGATACAGTACTGAATTCTGCCATCCGGACACATGCCATTTGAAATATGAATATCAGGCCTAAAATGGTTATGCGATTAAAATGCTATTAATTAGATTAATTAATTAAAAATCCTGTAATTAATTAGATACATTTTCTTAATCGCCTGACAGCACTATGTGTGTATGTGTTTGGCAGCCTCCCACTACATCTAAAACATGGCAGCCAGTAGCTGTCAACATTGGCAGGAGAAAAAACGTGCACATTTTAGCCCCGCCCCTTCTCCCGGCCCCGCCCCCTTGGCCCGCCCCCTCCCACCTGGCCCGCCCCCTCCCAATGGAGCTGCCTGGTTGCTGCCATCTGCTGGTCAAAACCTGTATTAAGGAAATTCACTGTATTATTTTACAGATTACTTTTGTTTTCCTACTTTAAGTGTAAATGCTATAAAAATACAGTAAATTACCTTTTATCAAAATATTAACCATTAAATAAAGGTTGTAATCTGTAAATGTATTTGATTTTACTGTAATTTGACAGTATTTGGAAACCATAGATGCCAGACATTTAGTTTTCTTGCAGCTTTTTTTCTTACAGTGTACAGTCAGTTAATCCTAAATCTCCACTAGGCAACCACTTATCAGTCCAACAAGGACTGGGTGAACTAGTTGCTACATTAATCAGATACCTGGTTTGAAAGTGAAATGCTGTGAACATCCCTGCATTAAGTGTAAGACAAATTCAGTATTCAGTTTATGTAGTAGTAGCATTAACATGTTCATATTTATTGAAATCTTACAATTCATACATAAATGTTATGA